>NC_134173.1:12768930-12861430 GCF_964188355.1 Buteo buteo | reverse complement strand
GACAGTTGATTATGTAGAAGCAGTTGTAGCACGGTACAAACTTGTCTTTTAGAGTTATGTAGAAAAAGCAGATGTTTTTAAAATGCTAGTAAAACTGCAGAATGCTTTGGCTGTATTTTGGTTTCATCAAAGGACATGGTGCAATTGACTTGGGTAGCACCAAGTTTTCACCCTCCGAATTTATGATGGTCTGTAAAAGATAAAGGCAATTTTAAATGTTATTGCTGTCTATACACAGTTATTTTCTTCAGCAGGTTTTGAAAATTTGTGAGAAATGGTCAATTGTTTGACATTCAATGTTGTTTGTTCAGCAGCCTTTTGTATTTCAAGCATATCTTTTAATACTGAACCGTAACAAGAAGGGCACTACTTCCCACGTAGTGCTACACGGACTGGATGAACTGTCATATCATTTATTGATTCCATAACCAGTTATCTCACTGAGATGTCTTTTATAAAAACTGCTGATAGTGATTTGGGAGAAGGGAGGAGAAAAAAAAAAAAAAAAAGGCTGTTCTACCTAGTAGTATAGTATCTGAAGTACTGGGAAACCATCACGTCTGTGCAGAGCTGCAGTTATTTATCATTCCTCTATCTTAAACATATACCTTGCATTGACCTGATTTGGGGATTTTGTTTGGTGCTTATACCAGTTTTTGGGGGGGTTGGTCTTTTTTAAATTTTTTTTTTAACAATTCATTGAATAGTAGCATATATTACAAGAGATTTTGAATTTATATCATCAACTGATTCAGAATAGGTTTCATCAACGTGGGGTTGAATCCAGCAGTCAATGCATTTGATTTTACTGTAGTAATTACTAAAGCACCTTCAAATCTTGATGTACCAGCTATTTCAGGAGAGCTGTGAGAGGAGTTGTACTGAGCAGTAACTGAGTAAACTTCCCTAACAGCAGGGGACGGAGGGCTGGATTTTTCTGTTTTGTTTGTTTTTTCTTCCTCCCCTGGCCCCCCCATCTCCTGATGACAATACATGGTTGGTTTATGCTTTGAAGCATGAGTATATTTATCCTTTTTGAGACTTAATGGTGCTGGTTAAAGATGTTACTACCCCATCTGCTCACTACCAATTCTGCCTGGTGGGATAGTTCATACAAATTCCTCCCCATTTGCTGTAGAAAAAATGGTTTTGTCAATGAGAGCCCATCAATGTAAAGCGTTTAATCTGGCTGAATTTGCTGAGTAGAAGTTTTACTGTTTATACCTTAACTAATTAATTTCATTAATGGGCTTTTGTAAGTGACTTGCCAAGATGTTGTTCCCCATTTAAAATTGTTTAGTTACATTTCACTTTATTAGACAGTGATTTGTGATTTTTGGAATTACTGAATGGTGCTGATCTTCTAAGGTCATAAAGCTTAGATAAGGGATTTTTTGAGAAGAATAGTTGATTTTCACATGTGGCATTGCTGGTCTCACAATAAATACATTGGAGCAGATCTTCAAATGTACTTAGGAAATTTCAGGCACCGTTGAGGAGACCTTAACATGCCTCTGACTGCAAAGCTCTGCTGACTTGTTCCGTGTAATAATTTTTGCTTAATCCTGTGCTGGCTTCCCCTGAGCCGTAGAGGCTGAGTTATGTAGGGGTTAATCATGGCATAAGGATTTTCTAGTCACTCCCATTTTGTAGGGTGTACTCTGTGTGTGTGTGTACACATTTCAGTGATTTGCTGTTGCTCTTTGAATGCTTTCGGTATCCTCCACTTCCCTTACCAGCTGCATTTGTCCCCCTTTTCAGGAAACAGTTCCAGAAGCAACTCATAAGGTTAAAGATTTAGACCATTATGCATCCCATCTTCGTGGATTGCCCTTGTTCTGTGGTGATTAAACCTCGTACCTTATTTTGATAGGCTAATTTTACTCAAGGCAAACATTACATCTTGAGAAATCTCCTGTGTCTGTTTTAGGGCCCAAATGCAACAGAAAACATGTTTCTGCTGTGTTTATGAATAACATGAACCGAGTGCCTTAGGATGCCTGAAGTGCTTGGAAAAGACTCTGATGTTGCTTGTGTAGGGCCAAAATGCCTAGAGGACAGAGGGGAATGTGTGCTGACAGTACAGCCTGCGAGTCCCCTCATAATGGAAATTAAATTGGCCCAAAACCGCATTAAGAGCGGAACAACAGGATCATATTGTGACTGGTTTCCCCTTTCACCATTCAACAATTTTATTAGCATCTCTACATCTGACGACATGTCTTGATACCTGCAGCTTGGGACTAAATTACTGTCCTTTGGCGCTGCACTACGAGTAGCGTCTTCTCTGAGAACAGACTATTAGTAGCCGTGTTACTGTAGCCATGATGGTGGGTCTTGGAGTTAGAAGGAAGTGGTGCTTGTAGATGAAACTATCCCTCCGGAAGAAGCAGACGTACTTTCCAGCTCAGTCCCTTTGTCTGAGCCTGAGAGGAGAGCTTGCTCACTCTTCGAGTAGCATCATCTAGTGTAATAAAAGGTATCATCTCTTTCTGCAGGGTGTTTTTCCTCCATCATGGGTTTGGATTTTTCTGCAGGTCCCTCCTATCCCTTCAACATTCACTCCTTTCCCGGTAGAATCTGAGATGTCTTAGAAGGTGTACTTAAAAGCTGAAGATAGGTTGAATTAATTCCTCTGGGAATATTAATGCTTGCCTCCTTACCTCATGACAGTTGGATGCAGCCAGAGTCGCTGTACTCAGAATATTGCCCTAAGTATTGGGATAAGCTCTCATGTTTCAGAACAGCAGCAGACTTTGGCATGGGTTGATATTTTCTTTTTTTGTTTTTAAAATAAAGTTAAGCTTATTAGTACTATGTCGATGGTGATTAATGAAATACACTGTCCCAAATTCATAAAGCGCTGCAATTATTTAATTTGCTTTGCTTTAAAATAAATATTCAATAAGTAGTATTTTGTTTCACTTGAAACACTTGCTATTACGTGCTTTTGAAAATGTAAATAAAGTGATCATAAGATAAAATTTCACCATTTATAGCAAACAATCTATGCATTGCTATTGTAAAAAGTATTGCCTTTTTTTTTTTTTTTTTTAAATGTGCTTGTCGAATGAATGAGTGTATTTTTGACATTGTTTAGCCTGCGCTGGCTCGGAGAGATATTCCTTTTCCAGTATTAATAGCATCTAATACCGTTCATTTTCTGGCGTATACTAGAGAGCATGCTAAGCAAGCTAAATTCCTGGGGAGGAACATTGTCTTAAGCATTTGCTTTATCTGTTCATTCCAGTAGATGGCTACAGTTCACTACCAAATTGTGGCTATAATAGATTTTTTTACAGTAAGTAAATCAGAAGATGAAGGTTGAATTACTATAAATGAGTTGACCTGTACATTTTTCTTATTTCATGTGCTTAGTCATGCACTATTCACTATTTTTCTATGTACACCTTTTTCAAACTACAGAAAAATGTTATAATACTTCTTTTTTTCCTGTTAGTCAGGGTTTTGTAATATAAGTGACTCTTATGTCTTTTGCAGTTTTCTAGAATTTCTAATTGTGCCTGTTTAGAAGAATGCTTATACTATCCAAACACTGAGGGAACTGAATTGCTGAAAAGCTGTATGTTAGTTTTATAGAAGTGGACACTTCCAGAGTCTCAACATTCTTTTTATTTTGTTCCTGGGTTTAGGCATTTTAAATGGAAACTGGCCGTTTATCACTTGCTTTTGCCAAGTTGACTTTAGCTTTTATAGAAGCAGATGTTTTCTAGTAAGCCTTTTCAGTGTTAAGCATGAAGCAGTGACTTTAACACATACAAAAGTGTGTTTACCCTTGCATTTCATCTGTGTTGTACTTTGCAAGGTTTCCTTACTCTCAGTTCCCATCCAGGTCTTTCTTTTTTTAAACCTGATTTGCATACAACTAAGTTGATACAAAGGAATTTCTTTTAAGCCCCTGGAAAAGCAGCTTGCTTCTGTTCGCAGAGTGGAATTCTTTCAAAGGTACATTACTCGTTTGTACTGTACGAAGTAGCTCACAGTACAACACTGAAGTATTAGGTATGCCTTTTGACTTTCTCAGATCGAGTGGTTCTGGATTCATCATGTAAACAAGTGAATATTTTGCTTTAATTTTCGATGAGAAGCAAGTGTTGAAACGGACTTATTTGTACTCATATTTGCTGGTAAATGCTTCTACCATATCGCTTTAATTTTAGCATATTACTTTCATTTTTGCCTTACAACAGCTACAAGCTGAGTGCAGCAATTTAAGGTGCAGATTTTTGTTATTTTACAAATGAAAGGGCCATTTTTTGCATTAACTGCTATGCTGTGCTATTGCAATTTTAGGTCCCTTTGCAATCAACTGCCAATTTATATAGCTGGCTACAACTGCTTAATCTATTATTAATAAGCAGTGCTACTGAGCTCTACAAATGATAAAAATGGTACCAGTTTTATACAGGAATTTAATTTTCATATCTAAACTACATACAATAACTTTATTCTCTACCATGAAGATAAATGTCTTAATTATTTATAAATTCTGTATATTTTATGGTATCGGTTTAAGGATTCATTCATTATCCCTGAAATATATTGAGAGGCCTTAGCTGTAACTAAAATATTTTTCATTTACCCATTTAGTTACAATGTCATAGTCTTAAGGGCCAAAATTGAATTTGTTTACAAAATAGTTTTACAGTTTAATACTGGGTTGAGTATTCGAGAAAATAAATGAATGCTGTGTTATTCTTAAGTTCTAAAATTGAGTATTTTGGATTATATGTGTAAAATCTCAGCTTTCTTTGTATGTTTAGATTTTTATTGTAGCCACATGATTCATTAAGGGAGTTCATCCTCTGAGAGGAAAATGTATTTGACCCCTTCTCGAGAGCATATACAACAAGTTAATAAAGAATCACAGATTTTAATAAGGTAAACAGCGTTGTTTCTGTCCCCTCCAGTGTTCGTGGAACCGGGACGTGCCCAGTCCTTGGTCCTCACATGGTGGAAATACGTCAGCTGCCCTAGAGAGCACCTGGCTGTGTTTAGGACATCTCAGTCATGAGAAGGATTGTACCTGGTGGGCAATTATGGTCAGGACAAGGGATGCACAATAATAAGTCTCTGGAGCACTTTAAAGGGCTACAGAAAGGAAAGAAAGAAAAAAAAAAAAGGGAGAAAAATTACTAAGGTAACAATTGTGCCCTTAAGAATGGACTGTGAGATGCTAAACAGTGTTTGCTTTGAATGGTAATGGTCATGTAAACTTGTATCTAATCACATATTTAAATTTCTTGGAAACCCCTTCAGAATTTGTTTACCTAATTATTTAGGAAGAATTTAGAAATTTATTAAGCGTGTTCTTTGTTGTTTTTGTGTAATATGCTTCCTAGATTAAGCATTTCCACAAATGATTGGCTAGTTGCAGTGAATTGGACATTATTTTTTTTTTCCCTTTCTGGGATTTAATTTCAGCTGAATTGTTATGTCTCTCTTTTCCATAGTCTTTAGATTATTTAATCACACACGCACACGCGTGCACAGATGTGAAAAGTTTAGCTTAAATGGGAGAACGCAGAGACGTAGCTAATCAGAACTGAAAAATCCTGTCTGCATTTCCTTCGGAGTGCCTCGGTACCGGGGGCACGGGACTGCTCATACACCAGGATGCTGTGCTGTCATTTTTCTTTCCCGGCCCGGTACGAAATCCATGTGCTGCCTCTCTTACCTCCCCAACCCTTGGCAGTGGCACGCGTGGCCGTGGTGCTTGCTCCTCCGCGGGACAACGACCGAGCGTTAATGCTTGCGGGATTTTATTTTATTTTATTTTATTTTATTTTATTTTATTTTATTTTATTTTATTTTTAAATTTTTTGCTTGCCTCATCTGTAAAGGCTGGCACTCAGGGCTGCCTCTCCTTGTACCTTGCCCAAAGGGTTTCCTGGCGCTGGGCGGCCGCTGCCTGCACCGCTGCCTGCACCGCTGCCTGCGTGGCTGCCTGCGCCATGGCCCCGGAGGTCAGGCAGCGGGCCGGGGTCGGCAGTGCCCCTCCGTGCTTAGCCGCTAGGGAGTGTCGGAGGGAGAGGCTGAAATTAATTTTCCACTTTGCCCGTGAAAACGCTGGTTTAACTTCACCTCCAGCAGCAGCACTTGTGTGTTATAAATAGATTCAAACATTACAAAGGCATTTATCTTTATGATCTTTAGAAGGATTTAAAGGTAAAACGTGGAACCTTTTATAAGTAAAACTGGATTCTTTTTGCGCACATTGTGTATTTACTTGTAATACTGCTAACACATCTAGTTAATGGTAAACTTATTTGCATAATTTTGATAGTAAGTGCATCATACCTGTCTGGTAAAGAGGTAAACATTTTTAATCTGATAGGGGCTGAAAAACAGCACCTTGTCTTTATCTAATTATTTCCTTAAAGGTTGTTCAGCAAATGTCATGTGTTTTACTAACAGTATGCTTGCTTGGAACAAGACAAGATATTTACATTACAGTGAATCAAGAAACACGGTAAAAGTGCAATTGTCTTTAAAATGCATTTTGGTACTCAAGTGAGTTTAGATTTGGTATGGTGGTGTGCCACAACATTTAGCAAAATAGTAAATGTCTCTTTAAAGGATGACACCAAATTACACCTGTTTCCTTTTATTTACTGATCTGAGGAGCTTAAATTTAAATGAGATAAGTAGTAGATATAACAAACTTGTGAATTCTTTCCTTCCACCTGGGGAGTTAAAAAAAAAAAAATCGTAACAAGTATATTAGGGTGGCTGACATCAGGTCTACATTATATGTTTGTTTGCCTGGGGTGCTCTCATAAAAAATAAAGCAGAGCTTTATACAGTTATAGTGTGCACTAAATTTGTGTTCAGCATCCATAAATAAAATATTCAAGTCTGTCTGCAGAAAAAACTATTGTTTTGAGATATTTGCAGGCCAAAAAATATGCCACTATTGTGAAGAGTAGAGGGTTTCTCCTTTGTTTTTGCTTTTATTTTTTAACGATCATCATAGTTGCTACATACCTTCATTATTGCTTTTGCCTATCTGGCAGGATGAAATATACAAAGGAGATTCTTTTGGTAAAACATATTTAAAAAAAAATCAGAGAGAAACCCACCCATTTATGCTGCAGTATGTTTTGGTTCTGAGTAAGCAAACTGTATGCCTAATGATTTCATAAGAATTTAATACTGTGTGTTTTACAGATGGAAAAATGTTGATAAATTTAGGTTAATTTCAACTCTATTTATGGAACTACTTATGCATTTTTTAAAAGAAACAGAGTCTTGTTAAATTATATATAACTTGAAAAAGGGTCTGTTGTTTATTTTATTTTAAATATTAGATTGTCCCTGAACGAGGCAGAAAGAGTATTATGTAGAACACTACTTATGGCAACAGCAAACCAGTAAATCTATGCTGCACTAAAGTAAAATGTTATATTATTCTGATAATATTTGACTTTTGCACAATATTTAAATGAACATTAGTATAAATAGGAATGCTTAACTAAAACACAAGTTCATCGTGTAGGCTAATGCATTACTCTTGTATATTTGTACATGAGTGAACAATTATTCTAAAAAGTTTATACATGTGTTCCAGTGACCAAACTTGTATTAAAACAAACTGTTCCGATAGTGGTGACAGAAGACATG
This sequence comes from Buteo buteo, assembly GCF_964188355.1. Lineage (NCBI taxonomy): Eukaryota > Metazoa > Chordata > Aves > Accipitriformes > Accipitridae > Buteo > Buteo buteo. The sequence goes on along the minus strand of NC_134173.1, from coordinate 12,853,786 downwards.
GTTGATGGTTGCGTTTGAGAAGTAAATGGGCAAAATATTTGTGGATCTTTTAATGATTACAGTTCTTGATAGCTTTCATAAGAGTGCACATAATTTGTGACAACTCTAATAAAAAAACGTGGCAGCAAAACTTTCTGAGTTAGCGGCAAAGTAAATGGGGCAGGTTTTGCATTTTGAACAGAAATCTTATGAACTGTGATTGAATTTGTCGTGAAAGTGTGTCAGAATTAATAAAGTATTTACGTGCAAGGTTGCTGGGCTTTGCAGACTGGTTAGGGCTGAGGATTGGTTAACATGAAAAGTCATTTCTGTGCATTTGGTACTAGACAGCAAAGGACAAATGTACTTCTGTGCATTTCGGATCATAATGCCATTTCTCATTTCAAACCATTTTTGTCAGGACACCAGGCAAAACAATGATGCTTTGAGGACGTAATTAAAGATATTGTTCAAAGAACAACTTTCTGCATATTTGAATTATTACTGTCATCAAAATCATACAAATATGGAAATATGATTGCCAGAAGCACATAAATCAATGATCAGCATGGCCTCAAAATCCAATAAATATGTAGAGTTAAATACTTTAAAATGCAAATTGCATCTGATAATTTGCATATGGTAGAATTTAAAGGAAATTTTGTTGCTTAACAACCTCTAAGGTAGCAGTTAGGGCTATGGGTAAACATAGATTTTTTTATTCATCATTGGTCAAGTTGCAAGATTTGATAAATGATAGGAGACTGCTTTCCTTGGTTAAAATGACTGCATTCTTTACTGAATCCTGAAACTGCCTTGAAGTCATCTGAATAATTAAGAGTTAATTATTCTTCATCCATCTAAATCAGAAAAGGACAGATTTAGGGAAGGAATTTATAATTTTTGCCTCACGTCCTGTCATGTCGTAATGTGATAAACTAAACTGACTCCAAATAATATCTAGTGACCTTATAGTAATTACGCCTCACAAAACATTTTGGTTGAAATTTTTTAATTGCTTACATCGATTCCAGAAACTACATGTTAACAGACTCTGAAGTTTAATTGTGTTCAAAAGAAAGCAATATAAAATTCTTGTTCCATTACTATTCTAGTTTAGCTTTATCAGGGTAGATACTGTACGAGGTCTTTTACTTTTTTCCCTGTGATAGTGCCTCTCTCTTTTTTTCTCTGTTTTGCCCTTTTTGTACGCAAGCCATTATTTTTAAAGGAGAATGAATATGTACATTAAGAATACAACTTTTTTTTTTAAGAAAAACTTCCTAAGTTTAGCAAAGCCAGTGATTTGTCAGTGGCATCAATCCAGTTTGTTTGTTTTTTGCAACTTGAAAAAAAAAGGTACCCCTAAAATACAGGCAAAGAAAACCAGAATAGTCTGGCATCTACCTCCCTGTGAAAAGAGGGACAGTTTTAGAATTCAAAATTGAAGCCTGTTTGTATTCGCTAATTTCAAAGTAGAAAATTATTTTTTTCCAAGAAGAAGGGTTTACGAATGTTTACTGATCACAAGAGGAATTGTAATAAAGAAATCAATATGCATGATCCCTTTTCATGTAGTACAACAAGGTTACACTGTTAGGTTAAGTACAGGCTGCATTCCTTTTCAGAAAATCAATTTGCTATGTAGTGTGCAACAGCAAGTCTCTTCTGAAAGAGTCATTTTATGTTGTGCGCACAGTAAATTCTATATTGACGCCTTCAAATAGTATTGACTGATTAAAAAAAAGAAGAAATGCTAAGCACAGTAACCTTAGAAGAGTATTATCATTTTCAAGTAATTGCTTTCTTGCTAATTATTTAATTGCGTTCTAAGAGACAAACTGATAAAACGTGTTCTTACATATCCTTTAAATTATTAATACTGTAAAACTGGTGTTGTGACATTATATTCAAAATCTTTTAAAATATTATTTTCATAATAGCAACTGAATACCATATATGATTTCAAATACTGTAGATTTAACATAGATCTATTTGCTCAGTTCAGAGGGTAGGTTTTTGGGGGGTTGGCTTTTTTGTTTGTTTGGGCTTTTTTTTTTTTTTTCCCTTTACATTTATTTTAAGATCTGGTCGTTGTTTGAAAAAAAAGAAAAGAAATATGTAAGTCTTTTCAGTCTTTATGGTTGTGTACATTTAAACTGTGATGGAGCTTGCAGAGCAACACTGGGTTTTTGTAAAGATTATCTGTTACCTGCCTGGATTCCAAACAAAACAAGCAGTGCATAGAGAGGAAGGGGAAAAGTTAGTAACTGTACTCAACCTTCTTAGACATAACATGGCTTAAAAGCCAGTTTTTATAAGGGAAATATATGGAAACGTGGTTTATTTTCAGTTCTTGTTTTCTCAGAACATAAAATTATGTCTTTTAAAATGCTTTGACCATTTTTGATGCAGCTGTTCAATTGTAAAGACAATCTTTTGCTTTTTGTGTGTTTTTTACTGAACAGTTCTTGATGGACTCTGACTTTTCCTTTTATTTCTGTCAACCCAATTACAGTACATTAGAGCGCACCCTGATCCTACTTGTTTGCCTGTTATGCAGTGTATATGTTTAACTCATAACCATGTTCATTTAGATATTTCAGTCTGATCATGCTGAATGTCTTGCAGCCACACATATTGATGTCTACTGAACATTAGATACTTCCAACCTTAGTTATTCATTGTAGAAATTGTAAAATGCAAATATAGATGGTTTTGATTACTTATGAGCTGTCGTATTCGAGAAATCTAATTTCTCAATTTGTTGTTTCTCTGTCAAATTCAGTTGTTCATTATTGTGCCCTAAATAGATTCAGATTTTAATTGGAGAGAATTTCATTCATTAAAATTTGAATTAATTAGAAAAATACCTAGAATTTGAATTAGAAAACTGGCCAAACTGTTCATGCATTTAGACCCAAAGTTAAAATACTGTTTGTTGCATTTTCATTTCACTAAAAACCCAAATGTTCACCTTTTAAAGGCAGGCTGGCATTTAACATTTACTAGTATTAGAATGACACTTACCTAATGACAGCTATTTCCCATGCATTTTTTTGTAAGTTTAAAAGATTTGCTTCCTTGCTAGGCTAGTAAGGAAGTGATTCAGAAGGCTGCCTGCATTTATGTTTTCTGGTCACAAAAATGCGTGTAGTAAGACTACTTTAGGTATAACTCATTGTTTAGAAACCCTGGGCTGCTGTTTGTTTGCAGCATTCTTGTTAGGGATCTGAATTGCCCAAACAACAATGTAAACCAAGCCACGCATAGCAGCAGACAGAAAAATACATTCAACTAGTGGGATCATGGATTTGTTTGATTCAGGTAATTGAAAGTGTTTCATACTATTATTGCAACTTGAAGGCTTGTTTAAGTGTCTAGCTGTCAGTCAGTTTGGAAGGTGAAAAGTATTCGATTGTCACTCTGTCAGTCAATAGAGATGAGAACTGTCTGCCTAATGGATTTCTTTACGTAGATGTCTGCATGGAGGTAGAAGTAAAATCAATGTGTTGTCATGTGCAAGTACGCTGCATCAAACTGCCAGGTGAAATGCAACTGTATTTCTGTAACGTCTACATCCTTGTATTGTTTGTGGAAGACAGACAGATGCTCTCTGTATTTACAGGTAACAAACTCTGTGTGGTCACACATGAAGGTTTATTTTTGAACATTTTATAAATAGTTTGATCTATTTCCACTTGTTCCAGAGGTTTTTTTGCTTTTCCTTGTTCATATTAAGGATCAATACTCAAAAAACAAGATTCAACTTAGTAGGCAAAAACGTAGGTTTTTGTTCCATGAGACTTAGACCCTTAAGACTGTTTTCTTTTAAACCTGAGTTTCTGCATGTTTTCTGCTTGTCAGTGGTGACTTGCATTGAGCTAACTATGTTTCCTGCTCGAGTTTTGGCTGTTAGGTTAACTACCTTTATTAGAGTGTGTGTTGTCTTCCTGTAGCAAAAGAGGAAGAGATGATTTCTCAAATAACAGAAGACATGCAACCACAGGATTTCAAGACCCTTGGTGAAATGGGAATCAGTCTGTGACCTCCATTCTTTCTCTGGGAGATGCTTACAATACAAACTTCAACTGAACAGGATCTGATAGCAAAGTGGCATCTGGAAAATTATTATGACATCTCAGAATGATAGTACCAATTCTTACAGTTCCCACTAATGCCGGGCTTAATCCTATATAAAACAGGTGTGATACGACAGTAGCCAAAGATCTTATTCAAAATTGGTTTCCTGTTCACTGATACAAAAATACATATAAAGACATGATTCTTAGCCCTGTTGAAGGCAGCAGGCTAAAATGAGAGATACCAACTTCAGAAAAATGCTGATATAATCACATACTTCCTTTTTGTAGTATTTGTATACGTGTGCTATTTTTGATAATTAAAATATGTAGCTCTTAGCTGCTGCTGTAGGGGAAAAAGAAGAAGGAGTAAGAGCTAATTCCCAGCTAAGGAACTCAACTGTGAGTAATGAAGACTGTGAGTAGCAGAGACTGGTGGTAAAACAGAAGATAGAATTTCAAAAGAAAGATCAGGATTTTCGTTTTGGTTATAATAATTTCAAGATGAAAAACAAAATGTTGTTGGGTGGAAGATGGCTCCTGAGAGGTAGAGGCAGGGCTGTGAATTATCAGCAAAATTTTTTTTTATTTCTTTTTTAACTTGAATGAGTACTTCCATTTTTGCCATAAATGATGCAGGAATTCCGCTGGCAGCAGTCTTGTTTGTTCCCAAGATGGCTGTGTCTCCTGTTTAGGGATGATGGGAGGAAAATAATGTATGCTACTTGTAACTGAAGATCACAGTGTGTTTATGGAAATAGGCAGAATTAGGCACAAAGTCATAGAGGCAAGGCTGAAGGAATTACTATGATCATCTAACCTGCTATCCATCATAGAACTGGTTGTGTAATTTCACCCAAAGAGTATTGGTTTTGGCACTTTCTAATTTGTGTACTTTACTGGCCACATGCTATTTAATACTCGGCTTCTGTGAGTTCTTACGGAGGTTTTGGGTCTGGCTTTGTTTTATAGAGGGAACAGAAGATGCTGTAGTGTATAAAACACACATCATCATTAGGATTTGAACCATAACATGATTATCTACCACTTTTGAGCTAAAGGTTCAGTTAGAAGGGTTGGCAGCAGGAGGAGGTGATTTTCTGTGGACAGTTCTCTAGACAAAGCTATTTTACTCTGGCCATAGTTCATGTCAGAATACTTAGATATTTTCTTGCAGAGTCTATTGTTATGTGGATAAGAATTTATTTTGTTGAACTGAAGAGCATCGAATCATAGAATCATTTAGGTTGGAAAAGACCTTTAAGATCATCGAGTCCAACCATCAGCCATGCCCACTAAACCATGTCCTGAAGTGCCTTGTCTACGCACTTTTTGAATACCTCCAGGGATGGTGACTCAACCCCTTCCCTGGGCAGCCTGTTCCAATGCCTGACAACCCTTTCAGTAAAGAATTTTTTCCTAATATCTGATCTAAACCTCCCCTGCTGCAACATGAGGCCATTTCCTCTTGTCCTGTCACTTGTTACCTGACAGAAGAGACCGACCCCCACCTCACTACAACCCCCTTTCAGGCAGTTGTAGAGAGCGATAAGGTCTCCCCTCAGCCTCCTTTTCTCCAGGCTAAACAGCCCCAGGTCCCTCAGCCTCATAAGACTTGTGCTCCAGGCCCATCACCAACTTGGTTGCCCTTCCAATGCTTTCAGTTTGCGCAATTGGTTTATTGGTAAGTGGTCTAACGAAAAACTGATAGTGGAGGAGTGTAGAGAATCATTGAGTTAGTCAGCAGAAGTGGCTGTGAGTTGCTGGATGCACAACCAAAAGTGTGCCTGTATCCTGGGCTCCCAGCAGGAAGAAAAGAGCATCCATTTTGTCTCTTTCCCATAAAGGTGTGCTCTTTGTGCTGTACAATGAAGTCAGGGAAAAAGACAGAAAATGGTGATTTTTGGAAAGCCTTAGGTCAATTTAAATGGATTTATGAGAGATCTGGAAAGGTACCACAAAGGAAGTCCTAAGCTCCTTGCCTTAGCAGATATGAAAGTGTGATCTCTGATTCAGATACAGCTGAGAATTAAATTAGCAGCAAGAAAATATACGAATAGTGTAATATCAGGTACTGAAACTATTTGTCTGAGCATCAGTTACAGACCTAGCATTTATGGCTTCAGTCTGTTTTTATGACAGTACTGGATATTTCAAAGGATTAAACACTTTGGTCTCTTTTCCTCTCAAGTACATTTGTATTTCTTGTGCAGCTTTCTGAATTTCTCTCTTAAATGTTTTGTGTTCACTAATCATGAAAATATTGCGTCTGACAGGAAATGGTGGTTTTACAGATGATTTTGATTCTTGTTATAACCTCCCCCTGTAATCTCTGAAGCCACAAAACATAAAATGTAGCTTTTTAATTTGGTGTATTTCTTGGGACTTTTTCTGAACTTCCCTTTTCCCTCTTCCTCCCTCCCCTCCTGCCCTGTATTAGCACAGTGGTCTACTTAGTTCAGTTTTATGTCTCTTGGTTTTTCTTCCCCACCACCTCCCCAGACTAAAAGCTCAGTGTAGCATTCAAGAAATTTTACCATGAATCATTATATAATAAATGGCTAATAGGAAAATTTATTTCTGAAAGTCATTTAAAGTTGTATGAGATATGTGAATTTATACAAGCATGATTGCACAGAAAAGCTGGCAGTAGTCAGTAGGAGCAATAGTGTGATGTCAAATATGTGATCAAACATACGAGTATCTGTTGAGCTCCCAGCAGCAAGAGAAGGATCCATTTTGTATGTTTCCTGTGTAGAGAGGTGCTTTGTGTTCTCTAATAGTACTTCATTTCTGATATTAAAAGATAATGTATCTGTTCTTAGCATTGCTCAGACAGTTTAATTACCACCTAAGTTCAGATATTATTCCTTGTCAGATTTTTAAAACTACAGTCTTCCAGATGCTGAGATATCTGCCTGTTACGGGTTGCTGATAGCCTAGTCTGAGAAGAGTTTGTTCTTTATAGGAACAGAAACTGTATTCATTACAGGCAGCAGAAGATGTTTAGCCAGAAATTAGGAAAGGGAGGTGCACGCAGAATGTGGGCAGAAGGAATATAAGCTTTTTGGTGACTCACCACTGCTCTGACTTGGAAGGACTGCTGGCTCGACTCCAGGTCCGTTCAGGGTTTTGTGTTTTTAAAGATGTATCTTGCGTTTGGTGATCCTTTTGTTTGTTGGTCATATTGCTGGAAAGATCTGCTGCATCTCTGTGTCCTATTGTCTTCTGCTCCCCACCCAGGAGGCTCCCAACCAGAGTATTTCGATTAGGCACTAAAGGCAGAATATGAAGTCAGTGGAGAGATGCGGGTCCCTCCCAAAGGTAGGATAAAGCAAGAGGCTCTCTTAGGCACGGGCAGAGAATGGGTCAGAGAAACCAGTTCTTGCCATGGACTGTGGGGATCCCAGACAAATCAGCCTTCACAATCAGAGACAGCTGTTCTGTGCTGAAAGGCAGGCGAGCAGGATACCGTGGCCTTCACCCTTCCTCTCTCCCCGCAGTGACTGATTACAGATGTGTAACTATGCTGTTGTTCCCCTCCCTGGGGAACCTGAGGCCGTGGGCTGTCCTCCCTTGCCTTCCCTCTCTCCTTGTCAATCAAACAGAGAATTTGCAAGCAGTATTGATTGCAGGCTTGAAGATTTTTCTTGAGTGAATCTCTAGCTACTAAGCTTGATAGCTCATCTTTGGCCTGTTAAAAAAGGTCCCTCTCTGCTATTCCAGTTGACTGTCACCTGTCGTAGTGCCATAATCTGGATTTGTTTCTATGTAGAGAAAGTGAAAGGTTTTATAGGAGGTGCTGGAAAAATCTTGTGGGTCGAAATTGGCTTTTTCACTTTCCTCTTGTTTCCTCTGTTGGAATAATTCCAAAGAAAATGCATTGGTCATGCAAGTCTCTTTGCATCGCTCTTGGTGAGATTGATTTGGCATTAAAATCTATTTTGTGTAGCTCACTGATGTTTCTTGTCTCACTATGAACATAGAGTTCTTGGAGGCTTAACATCTTTAAATCTTTCCACTTATTGTTAAGGCCTTATCATGTTCTAAAAGAGAAATTCAGGATTCGGATTCAGTTCAGTTCCTATTAAGGGCAAAAATACCTTGTTACTCTTTTATTGAGGTAAATCAAAAGTCAAAGACAGTCAAAAGTGGTTAAGATCTGCAAGAAATTGTTATGAAATCTGTTGAACTTTAACAGCCATGCATTTTGTCAGATAGATATTCACTTTGAAAGATGTTTCTTGCAGGAACAGCTTGTTGGTGATTTTTTTCTTGAGGTATTGGCAGGCAAGCTCTGGCAATTTTAAGAGGTTAGCAGCCCCATCAGTAAATTGGTAGAAGCAAACTTACGCCAGGTTCTGAACTGCAGTTGTTTACAAGCTGTCATATTAACTTAAACCACCACTGACTTCAGTTTAAGTGAATATGTAGGACTGTAAAGTCAGTCCTTCTATCAAGTTTGGTATATGGACAGTAAGCTCTTCTATGGGGAGGCAGCAAATACTTGGGACTGGTAGGCTCTTATTCTCTCAAAAATCGCCGTAAATCAATAGCCAGTTCTCTTGGGCTCCTGTTCCATCTGTGTGTTCCTTCCTCTGCAGTGCCATGGAGATGGCCATTCTAGATTACTGTCCTTATGGGATTTCTCTGTTTCATTGTTAATTTAGCACACAGGTTTGCTGGTCTCTTAGCAGGTCTGTGGACGATAGCAACTTTGGGGGAGCGGTCAGTGGGCTGGAGGGCAGGGCTGCTATTGAGTGGGACCTGCTCAGGGTGGACGAGTGAACTGATAGGTACCTCATGAAGTTCAAAGAAAGGCAAATACAAAATCCTGTGTTTAGGCTGGAATAAACCCACACAGCAGGACCGTCTGGACGCTGACTTGCTAGAGGGGAGCTTTGCAGAAAAAGACCCTGTGCTTCTGGTTGAGGACAGGTTGAACATGGATCAGCAGTGTGCTCTGGCAACAAAGAAGACCATTTGCATGCTGGGCTGTGTTGGCAAAAGCGTAGCCAGCAGGTAGTGGGAAGTGATTCTTCCCCTCTAGCTGGCATTTGAGATCATATCTGGAATATTGTGTCCCGCTTTGGGCTCCCCAGTACAAGGAAGACTTTAATAAACCACAGCAAGTCTGGCAGAGGGCCACCAAGCTGGTCCCAAGCTGGCCTCAGGCTTCTTGAGTGATGCGCAATGAGAAGCTGAGGGAGGTGGACTTGTTCAGCCTTAAGAAGAGGGGGCTGTCTGCAATCACCAAATGTGCAGTATAGAGAAGACAGAGCTGAACTCTTCTTGGAGGGCCACAGATGAGCCATGGGAAGCAGGACTGCAGGTGCACTTGTTCAGTGTGCTGAGGCCTACAGGGATATTTCCTATCTATCTATCTATCTATCCACTTCCCGTTTCCATGTGTCCTAGCCATGCCTGCTGGAATTACATTCATCATCTGTCCACTAAAAGACGGCAGGACCAGTCCATTCCTGTTTCTACTCTCCTTGGTTCTCCTGGTGTTGTAGTTTTACTTGCTTTATAGTATTTTTCTTAGAAGATAAGATGTTATGTAGACTCCTTGGCAATACTTGATAGGGAAAACATTCTCCTTTCATATGTCTCTCCTTCCCAGCCTGACTGGGAAAACATCCTTCAGAATGAGGAACTCCTGCATCTATCCATGTGAATGTGGAACAGCTGGCAACTGGTAGGAGGAGAAAGATATTCTGGGAAGTTTGTGAAGCAGATGAAGAGCCCCATGGACAATTGTTCAAGGAGAGAAAAAAGTAAGAGGTGGTAAGGAATGTCTTAGTAAGCAGGAGTGTTTGCTCTCTTCTATGCTTTTACATTTGCCATTGTGAAGGTCTGTAGCTCCTTCTCCAGTAATATCCTAGCTGTCTTGGATGTACAGTGAAGGGACAGTGCCCTTTTCTGGAGAATTGAAAGAGCCTGGAAATAACTTCTGGATTTATAGGTCAAGTTTTTGACTTTTTTTTTTTTTTTTTGAGGTTTGGATAAAAACTTTATTCCTGCATTGGAGATCACTCATAGCAGCAATATTCCTTCGTTCATTGTCAAATCTAATACTATGGATCAGTTTATATTTATTCTTTCTTGAAATATCAATTCTGTTTTTAACCACATTATTTAATACTTGATTACTGGATGTCTACAGGACTGCGTCTGCATAGTATTTTTTTAAATGTGTTTCTTCATTATTAATATCAATACAACTGTTACTGAGTGGCAAGTTCCTGAGTTAATGAGGCTTTCCATTAAGGTCCATTGAAAGATAGTGTCTCACTTTCAGAAAAGTTAGTACTGAGCTTCATTTTTAGGGCAAACCTTTGTTCTTAATTTCTTTTGCATATCTTCTGTGTTTCTCTTAGGAGGTCTCCTTGTACATGCTCAAGATGAAGAGACTTCTTAGTTATGTAGAAGTAACTAAGTTCTTCAATAAGTTGTGACAGTTATTTGTAGCATATAGTCCCTGCTGTAAAGGTGGGTATGTCTAAATTGAGGCTGTCAAAAGGGATTGTGAATTGCATTTCACAGTGCTATAAGAACATGTAGACAAGTCTCTCTGAAGACCTCAATACTGGTATTACATGGAACTGCTGAGCTGCTTGCTGAGGCTCCCTACACCTGCATCATTTATTAAAACATTACTACTTATTTATGTTCTGATGCTAAAGTAAATGCCCATTTTGTTTTTGTAGATTTTACAGGCTTTTTCCTTGGTACTTAGCTCTTTTGTATCACTGCTTCATTCTCCAATGACTGGAGTGTCTCTCAATATCTGAAGGATTGCTGAAGGCAGAAGTTGGTTTGCTTTCTGTTAACTATAGCTGTCTGACTGCAGAGGAATCTTCAGTGGCTCTACATATTTACTCAGCTCACCTACTTGTTCCCTTGGGATTCTCCTGAACATAATAAGCTGGAGCTGAATATATGTGTGTTGCTCACATGTACAGAATGTGGTAAATATACCATTTGCTCAACATACTGTTGAGATTCTGAATTCTTGCAGCAGTTCAGCAAATCTGTGTAGTGGGAAGGTCTTATTTCTACTGAAATACTCAGTTCCTGTGTCAAGATGTTTCATGTACAGATTCTGAAGCATTTTACCAAATTAGTAAATGCTACCATTATTGCTTAGAGATGGAAACTGTACAGGAAGAAGTGATTTGCCTAGTCTCTTGGAAGCTGAGCATGGAACCTGAATTTCTTCTTTTTCTTGTTCCTCATTCACTGAATGATACTATTTTCCTTAAATAGTAATTTTTTTTCCCAAAGTTTTATAAATAATTTGGATAGCCTACTAAATATGCATGCTCTAAAATACTCAAACAGTTCCTTTTCATCTGGCACAGCATGGAGCTAGCAGTTTTATCCTTAATCTACCCGCAAAATATGTGACTACTGTGTTCAATTTATACAGGGGCCTATTCTTAGACTGTATTATAGTTTATGAAAAATTATTGGCATTATTTCATCAAATTAATCACTTGTAGGAAAAAAAAGGGCAAGCAAGAAGGTTCTAAATGTTACTTACACTATACCAGTTCATTCAAGGACTTTTAACTTTCTACTTTATCAAGAAAACCAAAATCAAGTATCTTCAGCTACCTAAAAATGCAAAACAGCTTTGTTTTTTAAAGTAGTGCCTTCAGTGGCTCACCTAAGCTTTACTTTTTTTTCTGTTTTCTCAAATATTTTCATAGATATGTATAAATATATTAAATACTTTTTCTTTAGTTTCAGATGAAATTTCTTTGCCCTCATGATTTTGAAGGTGATTTCTTAATTCTATGCATAGTGGTTATATTATAAAGTTGGATTTTGTTGGTTAAGGAAATAGAGACTGGGGAAAACTAGTCCATGCTTTAAATTCCAATTGTAACTCAGGGTCCGAGTGCAGCATTTCTTCTGTGTGTCTGCGGACCCAGTTCTTGTAATGGTTGTGTGGGTGTAATTCCTTGTCTCCATAGGGTGCTGGCGAAGGATGGGCTGCTGTGCACCAACAAGGATCCTTGCAGGGGGCAGTTTCTGGGAGTTGAGACCTGTCAACAGAATGACTGTGTATAGTTTGTGGATAAGGTGGTCCCTTTCCTGGTGGGGTCCAAAGGTTGCCACCTGCCTCAAACCGCAGGAGCGTACTGTGTATGTAGGCTCAGACGAGTAGCTACCAGTGATGGTTTCAGGTCTCCTATAAATTTATGAAGAGCCATGGTTGGTGACTTACTGTATCTGACCTGCTGGATTAGTCTGAGCGCTCAGTGTGGAGGAGGGTGAGTTGAGTAATAAAATTCTTGATTTGAACACTTCAGTGCAAGTCGTCAGATTTGCCTTTCTGCTTCTTGGTGAGAGAGAACTAGGAAAAAAAAAAGTCTTCAAGGACTGGAGGGAGGTGCAGTGTTTTTCTTTGCCGCCAAATTGCGGGTTGTATCTTTTGATACGTTGCTTCTGTGACAGGATTACAAAAGGAAACATAAAGAAACTGATCCAATCTGTTCTGAGGCCTTGGAAAGTTCTTGGATATTTATTATCCACCACACTCTGAAGAAGAAACACCAAAGGGCTGTTTTTTGTTTTGAACTTAATTTAAATATTGCTGCATTTTGCATTCACCTTTGTACATATGATCCATAGTTATTTACTTAATATTTAATAATTGCATGCAGAGGCTGAAATGTTACTTATGGTATGTAGTCCAAATATTTACATAGGAAGTCAGTCTTTTGACCCGTGTTTTATAGAAGCTATCAATGTGGTGTTTTTTTCATTTGGTAGAACCTTATGTCATATTTTACAGATGGGCTTATTAACACACAGAGATTAGTGTGTATGGATTTTGAATTATGTACTTTTAATTGCACATCTTCTTTTCAAACCTTTTGACCTGGTGGTTTTAAGAGTGGACTGATGCTTTATCTTATCCGGACTATGGCTAGATTCTCTCTTTTTTTTTTTCTTTTTTTTCTTTTTTTTCCCCACCCCACTTCTACTGTTGAGTTTTGCCTTCTGCAGCCAGTAGGTACCTGTTTGTTCTGTGAGGTGTCAGTCTAGATGTGGCCCCTCACAGCCTGTCTCTTGTGGAGCTGGTAAGGGAGGTAAGAAATGCAAAGATTTAGAGAGTTAGAGTATCCTCTGGGACACGGAGAAGCAAGGACAGGTTACGTTGTGGAAAGAGGAACAGATATGACAGGGCTGCCTACAGAGGAGGAAAGAGCAAAGAAGTGGTGGCAGGAAAAACTTCTTAAGTTAAACAGGCTTGTCAGTTCTGAAGTCAATTGTATTTTACCCTTGCATGCTTGACTGTTAATGACTATGGTTGGTTTTTTTAAAATAGGTTTATAACATAACAGCAAAAGAAACTTACTTTTTTTTTTTCTTGTTTTTTTCTTTCTGTTGAACAAGGATGCTCTGTGGCTTGGTTCTTAATGTAGTGTTGAGACCTAAACTTGACATTGCAGTCCACTTTATGTATCTTTGGCTGCCATGAGAAGTTGCTTCCCATTCCCTTTGGTTCCCAGATTCTAATGACTGTACACACCATGATCATTAGCCACTCTGAGCTGAAGCTTGTGGTTCAACCTGATTGTTTTGTTTAAAACTGCAAAGGAATTGCCATGACAGACTGGGCTTGTTAACCCATGCTATTTCAGTATCCAGTGATCAAGAGTGGAGGTTTCAGCGGAAGATGCAAGAAGCTGCCTATTCTTTGGCTATTTAGAGTTTGGGTTAAACTCTGGAACATATTTAATGGATCTTGGAAAATTATTAGAGCTCTGGATATTTTTGTTACCCCATATAAATGTCTAATCCTCTTTCCAGCCTTGCTAAGTCCTCAGCCTTAATGACATTTTGTAGCAGTTAGTTCCACTGTCTAATTATGAATTGTATGATAGAGTATTGCCTATTTATAATGTTTAAATTTCATTGGAAGTCCCTCGTGTTAAGAGTTGGAGAGAACAGAAGCTTTCCTTACTTTTCTGCCTTAAGGGCCTTGTGACTAATCTGTTCGTTTCAGGGATTTGCCTCATAGAAGAGAAACCCAACTGCACAATATTCAACTTAGAGTTTCTGAGAGTTTTTTGCAGGCTAATTACAAAGCCATTGTAATGAGCCTTGAGATTCCAATGTCATTGATCTTTTACATTTGAGAGAATTTAGTTCCAAGATTTTGGTCAACAGAAGATTAAATTTTATTTTCAGAATAATGTTCAGTGCTACAAGTTGCAGCGCTCAGGTAGAGTGCTGCATTTGCATAGATCCCTGTGAAAAAAACAGTGACAAATCAATGGAGGGCTTCTTCTGAACATGGATTTCAGAGGCTGCTCAAGTGCAGTGAATATGCAGTGTCACAGCCTAAGTCAATGAAGTGTTTGTGAGTCTGGGCTTATGCATCTTGCTGAAAGCATGGTCACAGAAATCCTAATTAATTTGTCTTGAATCTTTACCTTTTTTGTTCGGATTTTTCTAAAATATGACCCCAGTTTAGACAGACCTAATTTGACTGTAAAGAATATTACAGTTCTCCTAAGCTTTCTATATAATTTTGTGGTTGTCTGTATCTTGGTGTATTTATTCTACTTTATCGGGGTTGATTTCAGGATATTTCGTTCCTATTGACTTTTCTACTGCTGCTAGTCACAAGTTACTTGAAGAGTCTGTGCTTTGAACAAAGAACATCTAGATTAGAGTACTATTTATTTACTGACAACTCAGAACATACCACTGTCTCCCTAGAAGATACACATACACACCAGTTTCCACAGAGTACGTCCCTCCATGTGACATTCAGGCAGTTGGAAGAACACTTGTCCCAAGATGCTGGAGAACAGGGAATGTATCATCGCAAATCTCATCATCTCACATGTAAGTCAACAAAATGCCAACAAAATTGAGATGGATAATTTATTTATGTCTGCTTCTCAGTGAAGATAAAACCACATAAACCCACTTCTTAAACTAGGTCAGTAGAAGGCACAGATCATTGTAAAATCAAAGCACGTTTAAAGTTTCTCCATCACTCACATCCCTGCCCAATGCATGGATGGCTGTGGTTGCTAAAATAAGTTCCTTTAATAAATGACTGTACTTCTTCTTTACAAATTACAGATATCCTTTCATTCTCTCTGGAGATATAAACAGTGCCCTGTTGGGCCCTAGAGTGCCTTATATGTCTTTACTTGCTATGTGACAAAGTTGGATTTCATGTCTACTGGGTTGCTGCATCTAAAACCTTGCTAGAGAAGATAGTGAATTTATAAACCTCTGAGCTAATAGTGCTCCTATGATGTAGAGTAAATCAGATTGGAGCCAGTCTTTTTTCTGATGCGAAAAAGAGATCTTGACAGTTCTTCAGACTAAGCAATAGACTATAATTACCTCTTACTTGCTTGTATTCTAAATATTCCTTGATGTAGGTAAAATAATGCAGTTGGCAAGATGAATTTCAACGACTGTATGGTCTCCATCAGAATGGCTGTGATATTTAGTTTGTGATCCGAACTTCTTATATGGACTGAAGGTTTGTAATGTTTACCTTTTCGTTGTGGGAAGGTGTAACAGGAGGCCTTTGAGGTGCGTGACGGCCTGCAGACCAAACGTAACTTGCCATGTGAGTTGCTGTGGCTCGCAACCCGTGCCGTGTTACCCTCGTCTTTGCAGACCCCTCAGCTCTCCTCTGATCTGCTGCCTGTCCTTAGGGTCATGTGGTGGATGGAGAGCTTCGCATGCTGGATAAGCATGTGGCGTATTTTAAAACATCATGTATTTATCACCTAATATTAATAATTTCTCTTCATTTGCTTATAATTAATTGAGAATAATTTTAGTTTTGTATGTAGGCCAAACGCCTCCTCTTTTGTTACTTGCACTTTCAATTCGCATAGCCTGGGTCTTGCTAGATGAGGTAACCCAAGGGTGTTTGAACATACCCTTGGCTGTTAGACACTGGAGAAAATAGTACACATTTCAAAATCTACTTCAAGTTTTAATTGCATCAGCTGCCTGGCAAGAAGCAAATGTTAATAAAAATAAATACTGTCTGGTAGTGGAAATAAGAAAGTAAAACAAAAATAAAATGCCTTTTGCTTAGAACTTTTTCCATGTCGTTGTTGAGTATTACAAAAAAACCCCCAACATAGTCTGCAGGCAGTATTTGCTAGTACAGTCTCAGAACTACTTTAACCTTCAGCCAAATGTTGTCCTGCTGTTCTAACCTTCCTGGACAGACAAGGATATGTAACTCCTATAATGTAATGTCCTATCTGGCCTTCTGGAACTGGTGAGAAACATGGGGAAAAAATCCCATGCCTGGCCTGTGTAAATATAAAATGAGCTTTGTTGTCTGCTATTTTGGGGGATGACATTAAAAGATGTACATACTAATCAAACACATTATAGAATTGGGTAATATTCTATAATATGGCTAAGTCCTGCCTAGCCTTCAGTGACATATTTACCTGAGGGAGTAGGAAGGCTGTAGATGTCAATTTTCTGATGCTAGTGTGCCTGGCTCTTTGTTGGCTGCTATGCTTTATCCCTCCATATATCTGCTGTTGGTCGAACTGCAGTGTTCCCACACCACCCCCAAAGGCTGGGATAGCATTAAAAGCCTTTCACACTGTCTGTAAATTCATATTTTTCACTTCCAGAAGACTGACCACAAGAGAAACCTGGGTTTGTTGAATATGTCAGTTCTCAATCTACTACTTTTCTTTGTGAAAACTTAATAGTAACCAGGTACTTTGATAGATTGCAGAAATAGGTTTTTTATTTTACATTAGCCACTTTATAACACAGTACACATTGTTAACCAATTAGTAGTATTAGGCAAAAAAGAAGATATATTTTATTATGGAAAAGAATTAAACCTAATAATACTATTGCCACTTTTAATGTTACAAAAATGCCATAGGACTTTATTATTATTTTTTAAAAATATAATTGCTGTTAGTATTTTTTATATCAGTTTCCGCTTATGTTGTGACAATAGTGTGCTCTGTATCTTGCACACATGTAAAGTTCCCTGTTCTTGAAGGGTAACAGTGTAAATATGTAACCTTCAAACAAACCAGGGGAAGGTAGGAGCACTGGAAGTCAGAGCCAGGCTGGCAAGCTTGCTTTCCTGATCTTGGATTGGAGTTTAAGAACTGTTGTGTTAAGATTTTTCTGCCTGCAGGTTAGACTATACGTCTCTGCTTAGAAGGCTAAGATTTGCTTCTCTTTGATAAATGCATTTAAATGATACTCACTGCAGTACATTTAAACCTTGCCTCTTGCTACTGGATATGTGTGTTAGATCAAGTTTGGTTATAACTTGGAGGTGTCATGCAAACCTCTGTCCTTAAAAACTAAAGGTGTGGAGGTTTACTACAGCACTTAGTATTTACTAGGTGGTCATGTGTGTACCCAAAATCTAGCTTCAAATACAGGTTAGTGTGGGTATAATTCTATTCAACTGTATCAGTTACTTTAGGAAGTTTTTTCGTTTACAACAGCCGTTTTGCAAAGTGCATTGAACCTTATGGTAATGAACTGTGCTGCACTGACTTGGAGCTGGTTGAGCTTTAGATTTTGTGTGAAAGGTTTTAGGAGCTTTACTGAAATGGAATCTCTAATGTAGTGAATATAGTTTCTTTTCCCAGAGATTAAGAAAAAATGGTAATT
Source organism: Buteo buteo (assembly GCF_964188355.1). Taxonomy (NCBI): domain Eukaryota; kingdom Metazoa; phylum Chordata; class Aves; order Accipitriformes; family Accipitridae; genus Buteo; species Buteo buteo. The sequence goes on along the minus strand of NC_134173.1, from coordinate 12,836,054 downwards.
CTTAGGGGGAGAGGAAACAAGTGGACCTGGGAACAAGATACTTAAAATAATATTTAGTTTTAATTTAATGCTATATGGTCCTAGTTTGCTTTTCTTCTGTAATGAGAATATAGAAAAGCTTGTATTCATGCACTCTATTTCTCCAAATTATACTTTAAAACTAGATCTAACAGTAGTGATTATACCATACGTTTTCTTTTTCTTTTTTCAAATCTTACCCATTTTGTATTTGAAAGCCCAAACTGTCAGTGGTCTGTTTACTTTATCTCACTCATGTGCAATGGAAATAAGTGGCATTTGTAGAACACACAAACTATTTTTGCCTGAATGCTCCATTTATGATTTATAGCCAACATGTATCCCTGATTTTCTTTTGAGAATGATCTTTATTGTCTTTGTGTACTAACTCATTGCAGAAGCACTTGTCTATTTTGAGCTAAACCAGACCTCTTGTAAAAAGAATCAAATTATTTCATCATGTTGAAAATGAAAAGCTATAATTACTTGTAATTGGGCTTCAGAATTTTTGAAAATTGGGAAATTCTTTTTCAGAGGTTTAAGATCACTCCAAATCATAACCTGTGGAAAATAGGAAATAATTTTCTGTTCAATTTAAAAGTGATTTAATTTACACTTTTGACAGCTATTTTCCTTTGATATTTGGGTAGGGGAAATCATGCAGCTATGGTGGTTATTGCTAAAATCTTTTCTGAGATCCTTTATTCTATATGGTTCACAACTTCATTTTGATTTCTTTAAGCCTAAGCAGAATCTGCTGCCGTTTAAAGTAGTATGTAGAGTCATTTTGGACTGCTTGAATTTATTAAACATGTGCCTACATTTTATTTATTTATTTGTTTGCTTGTTTGTTTTTTCCCAGTCTTTGTAGTTATTTCATACTGTTTCAACAAAAACACAGTACTCTTCTATGCTTTCATCTTCGTAAGTTTAAGTGCAAGCTGTAAAAACCTGAGGTACATTGTAGTTCTTAGGCATTTTTTCTATAGACTTGTGAGGACCCTGTTGTTTAAAAACAACTACTTCAAATCTCTAAACTAACTGACTCATTAACATAATAATAATAAATGCTGCAAAGAACATGCTATTTACCTTTTTGTTTATCTTTTTTAACAGAGCTGAGCAGGTAGGATAACTAGTGCAAGATCACATTGTGTTCAGTTCAGCAAGCAGCCAAGAAAGATCTTCCAAAACCCTAATGCACTGACGAAGGAGGTAACTTCTAGCTAGAGTCAGCAGAGGGTTCAGGGGTTCGTGGCCAAGCAGGAGCTGAATATGAGCTGAAGTAGCAGGTGGGATCCAGCAGCGTGGGACTGGCAGCCAGAGGCAAGCCAGCTAATGGGCACCTTCAGGCCTGAGGTTAAAACTGGGTTCAGAGTATGGAGAAGCCTTTTTCAGCACTAACTGCGGGGTGGGGAGCGGGGAGAAGCATGGGTACGCAATTAGTTTGCACGCAGGAGCATATAAGGACAATTACATCTGATGAAAGACGATGGTGGAAAGTATACCTTACTGTAAGCCTTGGCTTTTCCTTCTTAATTTGGGCCAATCACTTAGGTCAAGGCACATAACTGCTTGAATTAAGCTTTCTGTGAACATATTTAAAATAATTGTAGGTCTTTTTAATATTTATCAGCTGTGGTAAGGGCCAGTCTGTACAGGACGTATGGGAAAGGTCAGTTATCTATACAGTTACCTGCCTCTAGTACTTATGTCTAATGTGAAGGCAGGAGACCTGAAGAAGAGATAGGTGTAAACACAGAAAGGAGCATCTTGCTGTGGATAGACTGATAATATAACACTTACATACTAATTTTCATCAGCTGTCAATCTAAGAAATTATTTCTCTATCCCAATGAAAAACTGAGGTGTGGAAGAGTGAAGAGATTTGGCTGTGGACATCTAGCAAGCCAGTGGTGGAGCCAAGAATAGAAACCAGCTTTCTTTGTTCCCACCCAGTAGTCAGGATTATTAGACTCGAGGCAAGCCAGTATTCTCTTTCAGCACTAGTCCAGTGCCAGAGGTATACTTTCTAGTAGTTACTGAGACCTAGTCTTCTAAGAGCCTCTGACTTTCTCTGTATTGGAATACCATCTAAGTTCACTGTGATGAATTTTTTTATAATCCAACTCCTCAACTGGTTAAAAATACCACTTAAAAATAACCACAGATTCTTACAGGGGAAGCAGGTGGAATCTGCTAGAGCTAACAGAAAGTTGGACACCATATACTGGCATTATGCAGCCACCTGCATCATTCATTGACTGTCTGGCACTATGCAGCCAGTTCATCATTCATTGACAGTTTGGTTTGTGTGATCGGACCTTTTGTGTATCAAACAATTCTCCCAAAACAGTACAGTTTCAGATTTAAATTGAACCAGAAGCCAAAAACACATCTGCATTTTTATTATTTTTAAATTTGAATAGCCCATTGAAGAATTGGATCTCTTGATGGTAGGATACATTCATCTTCTTGTGAGATGGTTTTATTACACACAGAGTTCTTTTTTTTTTTTTTCTTTTTGAAAGAACAGGATACCATGTTTTCCCAAGATTAACAATATTCTTAAAATTATTTTAGAGCTGTTATGATTATAAGAGTTTTTCTGGATCTTTTTTGTTTGGCTTCTTGCCAATGGCTGCTGTGGAAAGTAAATCTTCATGCAAAGAAGTGTGTGTTCTTTCTGAAGGTTGACAAGGGCCTGCAGAGCACAGCCTAAGCATCTGGCTCATGAGATTAAAAAACCTTAGAAGGAAAGAGCTGTAGACCTCAGAGGAAGAGTAACCACCTTAAAAAGAAGGTTAGGTGTGAACAGACAGCCTAAAAAATAGGGAAAAAATTGATCAGCAGGAGAAGTTGTCTCTTTTTAGTGAACAAGAAGTGTAAGGTTCTAGTGACAACTGGTAAAAATCAGGCTCTTAGATTTGGCAAAGGCTATGAAAAAAAGTAATGAGAGGTCTAGCAGGTGATTACTCTGAAGGTTATACTAGGATAGATCTTATTAAATATTTTCATTACTGACCTTGCTGCACACACACACAAAAAGAAATTGCAGTTACGAAAACCTGTTGATGGCATAGCACTGGGAGACGTTGTTATGTTGGAGGGTTGGAATGCCACAAGAACTGCATTATATTGAGGTCTAGAGTAGTAGAAATTGGATGACATGTAAGCAGAATGTGAGGTTGGTCACTTAGAGACTACCAAGGTTTTCAGATAACATTTGGGAGTTTGGTGAGTGGCGAGACTCTGGCAGGTTGTTGCTTCTTCAGCATTGCCTCCATTGCAGACCTTAATTTAATGAGTTTACTCTTTTCTGTTTTGAGTTATTTACTGATGAAGGCAGTCCCCTGGATGCCTGAGTCCTGACAGTTTATTAAAAATTAAACTGTCAGCCAGCAAATTTACTAAATCTATGTAATGGTGTATTTTTATGCTTGTGATGAATATCCGTAACAGGATTTTATCCTTATAATTAGAAAAATTCTGAGGAAGGAAATACATGGGAAGTTTGTTGGGGAGGTTTGTTGGGGGTTGTTTGTTTTCTTCTCCCCCCCCCCCTTTTTTTCCTTTTTTCCTTTTTTTTTTTTTTTTTTTTTGGCTCATACCAGAGAACATCAAACAACTATGCCATCCCTTAGTTAAACAGACATGTGACACTATGTGACACAAATGATCTTTTGGACCATGCGGTGTTTGCAGTCCACGTAAAAAGGATATCCTGAAATCATTTTCTTGACAGTGCTTCAGGGTTTGTTTGGAGGAGGTTTCTATCTTTATACATACATATAAAACACATAGGAAATAATTCAATATTGTTTCTGAAGTTGCAAGTTAATATCAACCTCATAAATGTATTATCTGATACTCCTCATTTCTTATGTATGGAACTGTAGTGGTGTGAGTTTCCCAACACAGTGAAAGGGAGTCTGATACAGCACTGGGGATGTGAATTTGTGCCCAGATTCTGGTAATGATGCGAATGCTGTGCTGGAGTGCGGTTACACAAAAAGGCTATGACTGTCTGCATGATTAATTCTCGTTATTGCTAAAGAGGTATTGGGAGGAGCATTCTGCACCACTGGGACATCCCTGTGTCCATGGAGAAGCTGGTACGAAACAGAGAAGTTCTGAGTCGTAATTTTTAGAAAGATTCCATTATTATTATTATTATTATTATATCCCTATTTCTGGCATATTTTGCTTCCTATACGTACACATTCATGCATGTTCCTTTTTTTAACAGCTTTTCTCTAGCTCATTCATCAAAATGTATTGGTCCACACTCTGTTGTCCCCACGAAATCTCGACACTGCAAATTCCAACCATGTTGACTCTGGCCTTTTCAGCTCAGCTGGTGCTCCAGCTCATGGGAGAGCATCTCTTACCCCACTAGCTGCCTAGCTGGTTTCCTGCACTGCCAATGCGAATTCTTCCCTCCCAGCTCAGGTCCCCACGTGCCATGAGTGCTTTTCTCACGGACCACTGGACCTTCCATCCTCTCCCCAGTCTGTTGACCGATTTCTCCAGCATATGGTACGCAGGAAACACATCTCTCCCCTCACCTCTTTCTCTTTTCTCTCCGCTGGTTTCCATGGATGAGAAAATACAATCCTTCCTGTGGTCCTGGTGCAGCCTAACCATTTGTCTTGGCTCGCGATTGCAAAGGGGAAGAGGAGGGCACGGGCTGGAGGAGCACAAGACTCCTGTGGTGAGAAGAGGGACATTTGTGGGCGTTGAAGGTTGGCATACAAAACTAGCAGTGGTCAAATCTAACTAGAAAGCTTATTTTTTTTGAAAATGTATAAAAAAAAAAATTTTTCACAAAAGCCGTCTTAAAGTATAGAAGCAAACCCACCACATTTTCCGAAGGGCTGAATTTGACAGAATTGCATCCCATACTTTTCTGCTCTACCTGTGGGTCTTACTGTGGAAGGAAGATTGTGTTGTATATTTTAATGTTTTCCCATGCAATTTGGAATAACTTTTAATATCCTTTTATAGTTTGGTAGAGAAAATAGTGATTTTATGTATCTGTAATTCTGTGCTTTATACATGAATTATTGTGCTGTTACTTAAAATCGTTTGCAGTAAGATAATTCAGACTTCTCTTCGAGTCAAGCCTAAGAAAATATCTGTAAATTAGTGCTAATGGTCAGTGTGGCTGCAAGAGAAACTCTTTCATGTTTGGAATTGACTGTAAGATTGAACTTACTCCAATTTATTGCAAAGTCAATATTCAGCTTAAAAATTAAAAAGGTTAATAATTATTAGGTTTTCAGAGGAAAGTACTAGTGTTATGACCTGCCTAACATCATACAGCTACAAAAATGCTATAAAATGATTTTTTAAGCTTATATTTATAGTGAGTAGATGGCTTATTCCTTCATCTCACTACTTATGCATCCATGAACTGTTAATTAATACTTTTGCAGTAATTACAGAATATTTTTAATATACATTATTCTTCTGAATTTTAAAAGATCAGGAATTTTTTATTAATTTAAAAGGATAATAGGACTGACCCACACTTTCATCAACTCTTTAATAAAGAGGTGCTTTTTTAGATCATTTAAATTTTTACGTTTTGATTGCAAGGAATAATAAAAAGTCTTTTTTTTCATACTTTTTTCCATTTACTCTTCTAAGACGGGTCACCATTGTATCAAAAAAGGTCATTGTTCTCCATAAAAAGGTGAGTGATTGCCTGCGAGTATTGATACAAGGGGAACTTGCATCCTAACTCTTTTGACTCCTGGCATGCAATTTTCTTTATACAGAGGGCTGTGGTTTGTAAGATAAATTTTAATTCCATTTAGTTTATTCCTCTTTTCCACCACTTTGTTACATGCCTGGGAATGTTTAACCCAAATAATTAGATGTCTCTTTGCAATGGAGCTTCTCTCAGCACTCCTTGATATGCGGCTGCTGAGGAGCAGAGAAGAAACCAGAGTACAATTTTTAGGTGAGCAATGCAGTGTGGAAAATTCAGAGGTTAGGTATTTTCTCTCCTAAGAAACCTTATAATTGACCGTCTGATACAGTTGGAAAAGACACATAAGCACTGGGCACTTCTAGCTGTTCCTTAGGTCTGAAGTAGAATTTGCAGCCTTCAAAGTTGACAGAAGTAGAGATCAGCTGCCTTGGAGTTCAGTTGATTAGGCTTGTTAGAAGAATTGAGAGGAAAAGAAGATGATTGATTGCTGCTTTTGGAGCAGGTAAATGGTATTAACAGGAGAGACAGCAGAAGGGAACACAAGAGAAGTAAAAATCAGCGGGCACAGAGAGTTGCTGCAGGACACCCATCGCATGCGGTGTGATCTCAGCCTTCCAAAGCACTGGGTCAGCTCCCTGAAGGCAAGCAGGACGCTGCCAAGGAGATGCCTTTGCTGGGAGAAAGGCGTAGCAAACAGTGAAATGGGTTAGAAATAGTAAATATTGTTAAAAAGACTAGGTCGTTGGCAGCAAATTTGAAAACAGAGACAACATCCCACGTATCTACAAAGCTGGCTCTAGATGGTTCTTTTAATCTTTTTAAAACACACGTTACTGTTTGTGTGGTGTAAAATATGTTTTCATATAATCTGCATGCATATATAAGTAGCGTGCCTTGGCTTGTGCATGATGTGGAAAAGTATCTTTGGATTTCCTCGCATTCCTATTTTTAATACAGTTTTTAATATTACCCCTCGTAGATTTTTTTGTTTGTTTAAAAGCAAAAAGTAAACAAAGATAGCAGCGCATTGACTATATTTAAGACATCCAAGTAATGGCAGACTGAGTGGTTAGTTGTGGTGCACATAAAACTGTTTGTGTAAATAGCTTATTTTCCTGTGTCATAGCTAGATTGATTCACCACAAGTTATGTATGTTCAGGAATTTTGTTAGACTGCACAAATGTCGAAGCTGGAGGCACAGATGCTTGGTGAAAGGAACTGCTGGTCTGTTCCTGGTTAAACGTGCCTCTCAGACTTGAGTAGGTGATTTCTAGTAAGTAGTTTGTTTATAAATCTCTATTTGTGAGTTGTTCGCTCACATATGATACAAATCATGACCCAGTTCACAGAACTTAATAGGTTATGCAAATATTGCCACAGGTTGTTTGCATCTAAGTAATTGTATCAACGTCCATGGCAGCACTCACCTGCTCACCTGTTCCACATTAATGTGTTTAAGGGTACCCTTAATTTTGGCTGCCTTGCATTTGTTACAGCTGTTTGACCTTTTCTTTCTGGTGGCCCAACGGTGAGAGGTACTGAGCAGGACATTCTCCCAGACTGTGGAGAGAAGGGAAGGTGAGCTGTGTTTGATCAGAGCAGGTCTTTTGCTTTTATGCTATATTTTTGGCTACCTCATGTTTTTTGCATAATATTGTTTTTGCTGTTTGAGTTGCTTCCAGAGCACCTACTAAAACACCACAAATAAGTGCAGCAAATTATAAGAAGGAAGTGAAATAGTCTACCACAGGCTACATTTCATTTGGTGAGCTGACAAACGCTTTGTGATCCCAGTCAACCTTTGCTTTTGATTCCATATTAAGGTTCAGAGATTTCTGATTCCCCTTTGTACCTCCTTTCTGTAGGAAAGAAAGTCATGTGTGAAGACTGGGACGTGTAATATGTTCTGACCATCTTAATCTGTGCAAGTGAGCAGTGAAGGACTCTTAAGATACACCACGATACAGCTCTGCTACTCAGTCTCTGCTACTCTAACCATTACTTAGGCTGGATGCAACACAGTTAAGGGCACTGAATCATTTAAGACTGTCTTTTCACAGGGAAGTGTATGGAGCACAGTTAAGGCACACACCTGCAGTATTCCTACAAGTTCAGTTGTCTTCAAACCTTTTTTTTTCCTTAAAATTGTATTTTATTTTAGTGTTAAGGGTTTGTGATGAGGCTTTACAGAGTATTTAGGCATATGAGTGTTTTTCTGAGGTAGCGTACAGGTTTTTCAAGCAAATTTGGGATGGGAGAAAGTATTTTGTTTCTCTCCATTCCAGAATGATACACTAAACGTTGTCATCTCTTTGCCCTGATAAAATTCTGGGCGTTAGACTAGCTGCTGTCATAGGCTACTATGTTACATTGAACAGATTCTTCAATTTACTAGTAGCTGCATTTAAAGAATTTCTGTTTTAAAAATTGCAATTTCTTAATTTTAAGAATTTTATTACATGGTGTGGTTGACACCTCTTTCTTTTAAATGTTGTAGTTGATGGATCACTTCTCTTAGAGGTTCTTATTTTACTTTTTGCCTGTTTGCTAGTGCAGTGGGTAGTCCAGTTATGAATTCTTTTGGACCTTAGCTGTCAAACAGTAGTAACCTGTAAATCCCAGTTTATTGTGAAGACTTACCATATGGTTGCTGTTGCGAAAGTTGAGACTTGAGAGGGAGATGAACCGAGTATTTTAAGCAGAATTCAACATGTATGAAATGTAATGTTTTAGCACATCATGTGTTCTGACTCATGTGATCCAAACTTAAAAAAAAAAACAAACCCCAACACACTCCAAACTCAAAATATGAAGTCTAGAGGAAAAACAAGATATCAGCAGGTTTTGAAAATATCTGAATGTAACAGTATTACATTGTACAGGTGGAGCCATACATCAGGTATGAAGGCTTTTGATAATATCTCTACCCATGATACTGAAGCACAGTGTTGTCTAGATTTTATTCTGTGGCGGGTAGGTGCTGCCATTTCTGTATTTCCTGAGTTGCTTCCTTCCCTCCCCATTTTGAAAATTGTTGAGGGGTTTTTATTTTATATTGTTTGTGTTAAGGACAATAGGCCCAAGAATCTGGTCTACCAATGGATTTGGTAGCAGTATTCAAAAATATTGTGGTGGAGGGATGTGTGAGATAGATATATATATATATTAAGGGCAGAATACTTCACTGAAGGAAAAGTAGACTAGCGTTAGATGGATGGCAATGTATGCTTGCAGGTAACTAAATACTGAGTTTATATTGAGCTCCATTTATCTCTAATGGAGAAAGGAGTATTTGAAATCAGTACACAATGAAAACTTCACAAAGCAAATATTTTACTTGGTACGCTCTGATGTGATGTATTGTGTGTTACAAGTGAAGTAGCAAGATACGTTTTCTAAACAGAAGGGAAAAGTGCTTACAGTTTTTTGTGATCTCTTATAAGTTACAAAGTAAAATCCATTTCACTGTTCCTAGCGCTATAACTCCTCCCTGGACCTTTGTAGTTCATGTACGTCTCGTAAAAGGTCTGTAGCACAAAGCAAAGCATTTGTTCAGGCATACTTCTGCTAGCTCTGATTTAACAAGGGCAGGCAGTGGCCACAGCTGTAGTCTGGTACTCTGGGCTTCGCTATGGCCTAATGACCAGGGTACCAGCCGCTACAGGCCCTGATGTGAACTTTTGTGGTTTCCTTCATGTAGCACATCGTCTCCCGTCACCTGCGCTCGCTAGGCTTGCACGTCAGTACAGACAAGCTCTTTGACACATAACTGAAGGAAAAAAGACATCGTACTGGAAAATGTATCAGGTCCACTCTGCCGCCAATTCTTTGTCCCTAGTCTTTATTAATGCTCTAGCACTTCTTAGTTTATGGGAGGAGTTCTTGTGAATGCATAACGTTTTCTGCCACGAAGGAGGAGCGCTGCTTGCTTGTGTGCTGGGCTGCAGTGTCAGCCAGCGGTTCCCGTATCGGGCTGTCTACCTCTGGGCGTTGAAATTAAGCGCGGTACAGCCAGCGCTCGGCAGACCTGGATGCAATTCGTCTGAGCAGTCAGACACAGAGAAGTGCCTTGTAAGTTTGCTGCGTTCTTCTGATTTCTGTAAATCCATGTCTGGATTCCATTATCACGTAATTGCAGTTGGACATAAGATCCCCCTAGAAAACAGTTCTGACCACAGCAGCACATTAGAAATGGTCTACCGCTACGTACTTGAATGTGTTTCAGTACTGGCAAACCAGTCAAGAGAGAGATTTGTCTGCACATATAACTAAAAGCCAAGGACTTTTTGGTCATGAGAGGTAAGATTTTGTGTAGTCTCTCTGTGCCCCAGGTTCACTTTCCTTGGGCAAATTACTAAAGTCAGCAATTTCAAACTTAGGAGACTGGAGTTAGGTGTTGACAGCCATCTTTAAGTACCTAAATAAGTGGTCTCATTTTAAGAGGTCCTGGGCACACAATTCTTTCTGACTTCAAAAGAAGCTGCAAATGCTGTGTCCACTTTGATTAATTGAAAGGCTGACCATCAAAGTGAAATTATGTTGCCAAGCTAAAGGAAAAGAAATAAAGACTTAGCACACTGTATAAATCAATCGCAGATCAGAGTTTACTGGGTATAAAATGTACAGCATCTTACGTGCCCTTTTGTACTTTCTGAATCTCACTGGGCCCAAAACTACAACAGAAAACCCCTCACGGTTTGTGAAATATGGTAATGCCCAGAAACATTTGCCAGTTTAGCCACTGAAAAATAGATATGGCTGCTCAAAATTTATACTGTTTGCTAGGGCCTTAGGTGAAAGGAAAACGAAATTTTAAAATGCTTATTTTTTTCATTCGAAGGTAATGTCTTAAATCCTTGAGAGATGAACAGCCTACTACCTTCCCCTACTTTGATCGATCTGTCTTTGAGGTGTGATTTATACCTTATTATAGTACTTCAGGTTACGGCCTCTGTTTCTGAAAGTTTTGTGGAGATAGGTGTCTGGGGAGGAAAAAAAAAAAGACCTAATAAGTGGAAAGATGGGAAGAAAGGCTCTGGTGTATGTGCATGTTGGTTGTGTTTGCCAGTCCTCACAGCAGAGGGAATGCTCTGTGCAATGGAAACTTCAGCTGGGGATTGAATAACTCATGAGGCATAAAATCATGGGAAGACACAATTTGCTAACACCACTGTTTGTTGAATTAGGGTTTTCTTTCAGGCTCAGTTTGCCAGCTCTTACATCCTTACCATGTTTCCTGGGTTATCAGCACAGTCAGGCAAACCAGAGCGCCAGGTTTAAACATGGCATTTGTGTTACAGCTACATATTTGGCATAGACACACTAATGCAGACTAAGGAATCAGCATTACTGTTACTCAAAATTACCATAAACTTGGCTCAAAATGAATGTTCAGTAATGAGTAATGGAAGACAACAGTTTCTACCACAAGTGTATCACCTTCCTTGTCTTAGCAGCTCCTTATCACCACCACCCGAATACTGATCTGGAGTGATGCCTGTATAGCCCTCTGATGCATCTTCTAGTGACAGAGACATCTGCTGCTGCCACTGGTGTCTGGGTGGGGAAACAGCAATCGCCCCAGTCCTTTCCTGCCTGGCCTTCAGTATCAGGAAGGGTGTGTGTGAATTTGGAAATCTCTCTCTTTTATCTTAATTCTCTCCAGTACTTTTGTATGCAGCTGAAGGCTAGGTGATAGATTTTTGTCATGGCTCTTTTGTATTGCTGGAATGCACTACTGTTACCTGGTAAGATTAGGAAGTTAAGCAGCATGAATGATTATTAAAAATAATTGTTTGTTTATATAAATATGACAGCAAAATAGGTTACTCACACGGGCCAAGTGACCCAATTATTCAGATTTTGAACGTGTAGAGAAGATGCGCTATGTTGCTGCACTTTAAGGAAAGAAAACCTTTTATTCTGTGTTGAACTGCTGAGCAAGTTTATTTCTTTTTGCAGTGCTAGCACCCTGATGATGGGGAACCACTGAAGAGTTTGTTGATACTACCATTCCTGGTTTTGTCTCTAGAAGAGAGGGCTGTTGTAACCTCCTTAAGTGACCATTTCCTGTGGTGAATGCTGATCTATCCAGATCTTCTGTCAGAAAGTTTAATTAGATATAAGTGAAGTGATACCATTAGGTCTCAACCCGAGTCTTCCATTGCTCCTACTAGATATTTTCAGCTGCTTGCTGTAAAGCTGGGTTTGGGGGTTTCCATTAGGATTGCTACAGACTTTATCTCAACCCTCATGCAAAAACATGTTTTAAAATAATATAGATAGCTTCATTAGCCCTTCTGAATTTCTTTGAAACACTTGGTTTAAATAGGAAACTAGCCAAACTGAGACAACTACCATTCCCAGAACTCAGGTTTTTTTGGCTGACCATAGTCTTTGTAGTTTAGCCATTTGTTTAAAAAAAACCCCAACAACCCACAACACAACCAAAAAAACCCTGAACCAAAACCCAAAACGATGACAAGCTCCCAGAAAAGCAGAAGAACCAGTGCGATTAATCTAAACGTCAATATTTTGGTAGTTTCTTGCTCTGCCATGCATGTTTTTCTGTTGTCAAACAACAGATTGTTGTAGCAGTGCAGAGGTCTGTAAAAACAGGGCTTCCTCCTGCTGTTTCCTGCTGAACAGGAGCAAACACACGCTGTACTCTGCTGTTAAGTTGTGCATAGCCCGTTTTTATGTGTATCTCCCCTGACAGACCTTTATCGTGCACCTTGGGGTCAGCCACCGGACGCTGCTTTTTTTCAGATCGAGAAACTGATCCCTGTAGTCAGATGTAAAAGAACAGGCTACTGCCCAGTTCATGTAGAGCAACTCCAGCCCTAAGGGAGGCCAACTTCTAGAGCGCGATCTCCAAGCCAGCTTTCATTACTCCTCATTTCCTCCAGAAATCTAGCTGAACGACAAGTAAGCTGTTAAAAAATACTTTATCAACATTTTTCTTCAAAGAATGTGGATTTAGCCAGAACGAAACGTTCTACGGAAGTGCAAACTTCTGACTTGTTTCCTGCCTTCTTACCCAGCAAATTTTCTGGGACTTCGTGGCAGCTTTTTCGAGGAAATTTTTCTGAGTTTGCAGGCTCCAGGGCCTCCACTTCACTGTGCCACTGAAACAGGAGCCTGGCAGTAATGGGTGTTGCTGGGGGATCTCCCCCTCCTGGCAGGAACACCCTCGAAAGATAACTTCTGGGGAGATGGGGGAACTGGAGCTTATATGGCAGATCCTACAAGGGATTCTTCTTTTCTGAGGTTGAATTCCACTGCAGTTTATCCAGCTAGTAAACACGTGGTTGTAAAATAAGCTCCAAGGTTTAGAGACTTCAAATGTGGGGGTTACTCAACCTTCCCTCAACCGTGAAGCCAAAGAATTTTCCTGAACTAGAACAGCCGGGGGGTGTGTGTGTATTTTTATGTATCTTGCTCAGTGGGATGGTACTTTTCTGTCTAGGGATGCTTTCTGGATGCTACGGATGTTACTATTTGGAGTTAAATTAGAGGTTTTATTGGTAATTGCAGTAGTTCTGGTATAAAAACCCGTATGTAAACCAATATTGTTTTTTTCAGGACATTGAAGAGATTCACAAAGAAAATGATGTTTGGGGTCGTGCTGGTGTTTATGTATTTATGTTTGTGTGCAAAAAGCATACGCAGTAGATTAGTTTTGGTTTTTGCTGTTAGGTGTCTCAGGTATGTTGATGCTGACCTTCCCTCACCTTGAAGGCAGGCAGTTGTGGGCCTGAGAAATTCTGGGAGAGCTCACAATATTCAGTTGAATTGACAGGTGTTCTTAAAACAAGATTATTTTTTTTTTTTCCTTACTTTGATAAATATTAAGAAAATCAAACCAATAACACTTAAAAATTTCACATCCATGGAGTTTGTAATGTTGTAATTAAGTGAATTTTCCAGTAAGCCACAGGTAGTCTACAATAAGCAAGACTTTCTCTAAATATTTTTTTAATACCTGTAGTTAAGCATTCAGGCTAGGTTCATACATAACTAGGATTCCTACCAAATTTTATTTTATTGTAATTTTAAATAGGTTTTGTTCTTAAATTTCATCTTTCTGTGCAAAAATAAATCTAATCTTTCCTCAGGGCTGAGCCTGTTTCCACATACTTGGAATTGCATGGAGTTTGTCATGTTCTGTAGGGAGTTAGCCCTGTAAAATCCAGTGTTCTTGCTCTGGCAAAATTGCAGGATTGGGGAGGGACTAAAAAACCGCAAACATCCCAGCCCCAAAACAAAACTACACAACCAAAACAAAAACCCCATTACAAAAATCTATAAAAAGTGTATGGCTGCTCTGTATAATTGCCCCACTAGTTTTTCAGATATTTTCAGAAGGCTTTAATTATTTAAAATTTATATGACATTTTACAACTGCTGTTATTTTATACTCTGAAAAACTGGTTACTTTCATGTCTGAAATCACAGAGAAATCATATGAACTAAATATTACATTCTTGCCATTGCTTTTATGCATAGCATGTTTAGCATCTAACTAAAATCTGAGCAGAAAGCTCATCTTGAAAGAGACTACTTAATTAAAAATTAAACGATGAATTAAAACTTAAATTATGCAAAACTAATAAGCTACGTTACCAAAACCAACAATTAATATGCTACAATATATGGAAAGAAAATGCTAACATTTTTGCTTTTGTTTCATGTTTGCATTGCAGTCTGCGTAGTCTGCTATTTTGGAATTCTTCATCTTGAAATATTTGGCATATCTGAATTAAGATATAAATCAGTGATGTTTAGGTTTGTGAGTTTTGCAAAACTCATCAGAGATTAAAACTTAGATAATGTAAAGGCATCTGTTATAAAGTGGGAGGAATCCAATTATTTTTCAATTAATGCAATATCACTTCTGTATATAAGATTCAAATCAGTGCATCGCGTCACCTTGTACAAATCAATAGAGTAAAAATGGACTCCTTGACAAAAATTACAATTTAACCTATTGCTCTGGTTCCATGGTATAAAAGGTTTATTTTTTACTGAAATTGCCTTCAACTAATTGCAAATGCTGAGATTCTGCATACAGTATTTATGTATGCATATGTTTACAGAGACCACGCTAAGCACACCTTTAAATTCTTTGTTTCGTTTAGCAGTTTAAAGGAGATATTCCCTAAGTCCCTGCATCAGAGCCACTGAAAAACATCTCCTGAAGAAATGTGGGAATGTGTGCCTGTACATCTAAAATACTACAATGGTTGAATACGAGACATGCTGTAAAATACTATATGCTTGTGTTACTACATGTAACACAAGCATAGGGAGATATTTCTGGTAGTATCTACTGGTGTTTTTCATAATTGTATTCTTCAAGCTGAGTAAAGCTTAGATGGCTGAAGGAAAGGAATTAGGGAATTAAAGAAAACTCCATCTGATTAAGTTAATTATGAAGCTTGTATCTAATACTTTATTATTGCTCTATACTGGAAAGTGGAACTACCTTTACATTTGCATTTTCTTACATTTTAGTATTACATAAAATAATATTAGCTTTTAAAGTTTCATATCAAATATCTTCAGCACCTATCTATTTTCCTCTCAGGTCTTGCTAATTTAGCCTTTGTAGCCATGTAAGTAGTTGTTTCTCTGGCATTATAATTTAAAAGTTTACATTAAAAATAAAATCAATACTGGGATAAAAGCATGAAGAGTACAGCTAAAATAATTTATAATAGCTCTATTGGTGATGGAAATCTAAGGAATGAATATTGTGTATAATAAAGGCAATTAACTGAGCTTCTTATAAGGAAAAATATTGCTTTTGGTGTGGGGGATGGAAGGAAGAGATCATGGAAGCAGTTACAACTCTAATTTTCTGGGTTGAGCTATGTTAGCCCTGGCATAAATTGCAGCAGCCTAGAGGTACGTGTGCCATCTGAGGATTGCTTTCTGCCCTGACATCCTTGTGAATGTGTCGGAGAGGTGTGGGGGAGAGAGCGAGCAAAAGGCACTGGTGTCTGCTGGGGGTTTGCACTCACTGGGAGGTCTCAGATTTCTTCAATCATCCTCTTGCACGTCAAATGCAAGCTCTGGTTGATTTGTACAACTTGGAGTCTGCTGGAGCCAGTTGTGGTAAGAAAACTGGCTTGGTATTAACCTAAGTGATTTTTCTCACTTCTGCATTTAGCAGGTAAAAGTTCTTTCTTCCACAAAATGAAGAGTTTAATCTACTATCACAAAGAGTGAAACGTGAATAAAGATTGACTTGGATATAATCTTTCTAACTGCTCTTGATGGACATCTTAAGATTCAGCTTAATTTAATTGAAATCTTAAACTCTGTCTTTTTGGGAAGCTCTTTTCTTTTATGTCCATGGTTAAGTGAGCAAGGCAATGACATGCTCCCTTAACAACTGCTCGGGAATCATCGGGCTGATTGACTAATGTTTCTGCCCTTTTTATGCACTTCTGATGTTCCATCATGGCTTTCTCCTTTCTGTGCGTATAAGTGGATTTATCTGAATGATAATAAGCCAGATGGTTAGGTGGTAGGCCAGGTATTTTGAAGGTAAGCATATTCTTTGTCATAGAGCCATGTTAGCCAGGAGCTCTGCACCACATTTCAAATCCTTCAGCAGTCTCCCCAGGAGGTGGCAGCTGTAGAAGCCTAATGGATATCATCACCTTCAACTGTCAGCTCCTTTTTTCCTGTCTGTCATGACTGTTTACTTCTGATCATACCAGTTGACATTTATGTGTCACAATAGAAAACCGAACCAGTGCAGGAGTAAAGGCGACACTGGGTTTGCGATTACTTCTTGTATCACAACAGGCAGCTGGCAACTCATTAACACCATGTGGAGTGTCAAGCATATAGTACATTAAATAAAATTAATGCCTACAGGCGCTGTATATAAGGAGATGGCCATAACAGACAATGAAATCACATGAATGGCTGAAACAGGAATAGTAGAGGTGACAGATTTTTTTAAAAAAAAAAAAAAAAAAAAGGGCGGGGGGGGATGAGTCTGTAGTCCAAGGTACATGACCATGTCAAGCCTTTGACTGTCATTCCTTGTTATTTTCATATTTAGCCACTGAAGAAAGACACGTGGCACAGGAGAGTCCTGCCTGGCGTTCGGTGACTTACTGTGGTCTGTCTGCTTGGTAGTAAAGGTAGCGTTAAGACCCTCAGAGACAGCCACCCACCTCTTTAGCCATTTCCCAACAGTGAGCGCAAGCGTGGAAGAGTTATATCTAGCCATAGTGATCCAGGGAGAGGACGTTAGCTTGAGTACAATCCTGAGAGTGATGAACAGAAAAGTACTTTTCTTCATAAACAGCTAACAGCTAATGTAAAGCAGTCTGAGAGTCCTTTACTTGCGTTATCCAGAACGATCACTCTTCTTTTGTACTAGATGGCCTGCATGGGCCATTTGCCGTGTACTTTGCTCGATTGGCATGGTCCTAATTTTGGCAGGTAAAACCTGGGGTATGTGTATGGTAAAACAATTTGCTGTAATAGGAGACATTCCATCTCAAATAATCACAAATTTACAGAAAGTATTTTACACAGCTAAAACTTTTACCCCCCCCCCCCCCCAGTAATCGATAATTTCAAATGAAGTAATTTTCTATTGCAGAATTTTAAAACCTAAATTAACATTAGGATCTTTTTACTTAATGACAATTTTTGATAATATTTGGATTTAGCTACTTAAATATTTTGGATAGATGGGCTCCAGTTGTTCTATAGAATACTAAGTAGTACTGTGCGTTCCAGGAAACATAGCAAACGGTGTCTAGTGGAAATGACAGGTAGATTTTAGTACACAAAATGTCATTACCATCACAAAATTTAATTACTGGACATCATAAAACACTGAATTTCCCTTTAATTTAAACAGGCAGACCCTGTAGACTGTAGATAAGATCTCTTCTTTGGGCACTGTGGTTGCAGTGCTGTGACTGCTAGTAGTACATATTCAGGTATGTTCAACAGGCAAGAATTCACACAGCACATCAGTCTTCCATGCCATTAAACTGATGGAAGCATGTTTAAAGAGGAAAAAGAACAACAACAACAACAAATTTTGTTACTTTAACAAGCTGCTTTACAATTTCCCATAGGAAACAGGAAAAAAATATTAAAAGCTATTCATTGTCATAATTAAATTGTTACCAAAAATTAATTGTGGACCAGTGTATTGTCTCATTAAAAAAAAAAAAAAGTAGTACCTGCTTTGATTTCATCTTTTGGCAGTTTATTTTATGCATTTATTGTTCGTTAATTAGAGTTCCTACATATTTGCCCTTCTTGCCTGATTGCCTTTGCCTTTTATAGCTTACGGTGAGCTTTCCTTGCCTTTGCATTTGAGATGAGCTGAGATAGCCACCTACAGTGATTGCGTCAGTTCCCTTCATAATTTTTATTAATCCTCGCTGAGGATTTTTTTCCCCTAAAGAAAACAGAGGTCTACCGTATTTCATTTAATTTTTTGATGTTCTCAGGATTGTCTGCCGTTCCAGATGGTTTCTCATATCTGTTCTCTACTTCCTTAAGGTGGCTGGGACCCTTTTTTGAGTGTGTGGCCCTGCTAGAGCTGTGCAACTAAAATAATGTTCTCTGAATTATATGTGACAAAAAGGTCAGGTTTTCAAATGCTGCAGGGTGATCGTGTTGACCCAACTATTGTGGTGGGTTGGCCAGCTCGCTGACAGCAGAGCAGTTGAAGTGACGTGCAGATGGCATAGGGCCATTGCTGCTGTTCTGGTGTGACTATTGATTTTGGGGGATCTGACGATGATGATGTAACTACTGTTTTGTTTTTTTTACTATGCTGTCAGAGAACTGAAGACCATCCACCAGTGTGTAATGAAGTGAAACAAGTGGATCTTGTAGTTAAAACTTGTTAAAAACTCCTGACATACAACTTTTAAACATTTTGTCTATAGCTGAAAGAGGTAAAGCAGCTGCATTCAAATTTGGTAAGGAAACCACTGAGATGTTTTAGTTTTCCAGTTAAATGATACATAATGAGAGAAAAATGTAACTGCACATAAACGTTTGTTTATATAGAAGGAGAACCATATGAGAGTTAAAAGGCACAAGAAATATTTTTTAATGCTAGATCAGATTATTTAATGTATTGCTCTATTTACTGTATTAACAGATCAAAGGGGATACTTAATAAGCTTTGAGGAGTTTGTAAGCATTCGTGTTCAAAAATTTTATTGCATTGTACATGGACGATATTCTTTCGTTCTGGGATAACAAAGAGAGGAAAAAACCTCTCTTGCATCAAACATACATAAAAAAATTCTGTAGACACATCTGAAAAGGAGGATATAAGATCATTACGTATTTTTTCATTTATCTGTAGAGAATTCCCAAGGAGCTGGTATAGGTGGTCTGTCTGTGGCCTTTTCTCTTTGCTCTTTACTCGGAGGAACGTGCCGGAGTTACCGCTTTCCCCTTGGAAGCGCCGGGCGGCACGGACCCCGCTCTCTTGCGACTTCATCCACCAGCTGGCCCAGGCGATGGCAGCCGACGTCCCTGGCTGTAGGGAGCAACGCGACGCTCAGCAGTTGGTCCCCACGGGACCTTAGTTCGCTCTTCCTTTGCCTCACCCCGTTCCTGGAGGCCGGTCTTAGGGGCAGTTTAGGTGCAAGCTGGTGGCCCTCCACCTGAACGTGGTCCGTGGGGTTGCTGCCTCTGCCAGGCTGGAGCCGGGAGCTCCCCTGCCCGCTGGGGCCCAGCGGGGGCCATGGCTCACCAGCCCGGCCCGGGGCACCCTCAGCGGTTGCTCTGCTGAGGCCCAGGGTCGGCGGGCAGGAGCCTGAGGGGAGAGGGCGCGGCCTCGCCCATCGTCGCCTTCTGCCTTTGGGTTTGCTGTATCGCCAGTCTTCTGTGACTTCTTTTTTTTTGCTGGAAGTCTTCTGGTAGAGGTGTGTATTTAGGTAAGAATCCCCAAAAGGTCGCTTATGTGGACGGGGGGTACTAGTAGTCACCTCTCTGCCCTCCGTAGCCACGTGCTAAAAGCCTGACAGGAATTGTGTGAGGGAGCACAGGAGGCACGGAAGTGGTTGGTGCTGGCCGGGGGTTGACCGGCTGCCGGGGACGCCATCCTTCGTGTGTGGGCCGGTCTCCACCGTGGCTCCAGAACCTTCCTCGCCCGCCATGTGTGGGGAGGCGCGAGGGCTCCGGCTGTCCCCCCGCACACGGCTGCCCCGCACGGGCCGACCTTCCCGCCCTTCAGGCTCGGCAAAGCCATGAGCATCCAGCGGTCACGCAAACATAACTGTTGCGATTGATTTGGAAGTAAATTTAGAATAGGAGTGTCTAATTTCAGTAGCTAAGTGACAGGTATCCCAGGAGCGGATTCATAAACCGATGAAACTCATAAGGTGATTTCCCTTCCCCTCGAAAGGGCTCTCCATATGCTCAAATCGAGAGCAATTTCTTGCTAACCTGGGAGGGACTGTTCGACCTTTCTGCCCGTATCCAGGCTGAGAGCTACAACCTGCCTCCTCCCTCGGCGGTAGCTCTGCAGCAAGGGGAGACCAACTGGAGAGGCAGAGCTGACAGTGAAAGCATCCATAACACATAACGTGAGGAAGACATTTCCTGCGCACCGCCCCCCCCCCCCCAAAAAAAAAAATAATTCTGTTCATAAAAGCTGAGTATTTCACAAGATAAATATGCTTGTCCTTGCCTGTTTGGGCTTTTTTTTGGTAGGCATATAGTATTTTCTGCATTATTGCCCTGTTTCTGTGTTACTGTAGGGAAGATAATCTCATTTTAAATTTTCTCTTGCTTGTAAAACTTCATTAAAAATATGACTCTAACTTAATTCCTGAGCAGGTTTTTTTAAATCCTACTGTCTTTGCTCCGGTTCATCTGGAAAAGGGCTACCACAGTTTAGTTTCTCTTTCTGTTCCTCTGTTCTGGTTGTCTATGTAATCTTACAGAAATAATTAATTCTAGTGATATTTATTGACAAGTTGCTTGAAAAATGAACCGATGTCAAACTTCTTATAGCTAGTTTTTTCATCAGTTTGTATCATATAACAAATCAATTTATAAACATGTTTAGTTAAATGCAGATGAAGATAAACTGTGAGTATAAATACACATAAGTATAAAAAGTTTGAAGGTTAATTTAGTGAATGTGTCTTTCCATCCTTCTAGTCCATTGAATAAAAATGTAAATCAGTGTAACTAAATCCTACTGCTAAGCACAGTTTTACTTTTTTTTCTCTTCCAGTAAGCACTGAAAGCATGAAGGTACAAGATTTAAGTAGATCTTTTTTCTAAAAAGAAATACTCTCTGTTTTGAGGAATATTTTTATTAAGCTAACTGTCGTATCCTTGACAATAAGTGTGCACATTTTAAAGCCATTTTGAAATAGAGCATTTTGTAATTTAGTAATGAATAGCACTGTAGGGTGTTACATACTGACTTGATTCAATTTTAGGAAATTGGAACTAACCACGTTAGGTATTTCAAAGCACACAGTATTCTTTGGAGTTGCATAATATAAACCAGTGTCAGTAGTTTTTCTGAATGCCTGAATCTGTCTTTTTGAAGGCGTTTGCTATTTATTTCAAAATAAAAAGAGTTACCGCAGAGGCACCTGGGCTTGCGAGGAAGAAAAGGGATGCTGACACCTGGCAGATAGTTTCCTGGCGACATAACAGGGTCTAAAATATTGAGGTGGACAGTGCTTCTTTAAGGTAACGTGTACTCCATGCTGTGCCGCATGCTTTAAAGCTACGCCTGACTTTTGCCCGCGACAGCTATTGCGCTGTAAGCTATCGGAGACGCGTGTCGCTTCAGGTGTGCTCCCAAAGCCTGTAAAGAATCAAAGCATCTTGGCTGGTCGGCAGTCTGCCCGATGACCTTTTTCTCGTGTAGCTCGATGATGGGTTGTGAAGGGGAGAGCTGGTTACAGTCAGGACTGGGGGGACCTGCCGTGGCGTGACGGCAGGTTCAAATCAAACCCAATAGTTGCTTCTTGTACTTTCTTCCCATGTCCTGCCAGCTTGCTGTATGGCTGCCACAACGGTAACCCTGTGAGTGGCTTGATTGGTGAGGATTTACATGTGTGCTAATTAGAGTGGAATAAATGATTGGCTGTTTGCTGCATCGCCATAAAGGGTGCCCAGATGTACACACTACGTGAACATAATGTGCACGGGCATGGCGCATCAAAGTTTGTCAGCTGCATTACCTCAGCAGGCTTAGGGCTTGTCGGAGAGCATTTGCTGATAATTGTCCCCTATGATTTAGTGTCTGACTTGGTGAAAGTGAAGGACCTCAAAGTACTGCCTTGGCAAGGGAATTTCTGATCGTTTAACAAAAGTAATAAATGAGCTAAAACCTGTCAAACGAGAATGAAAAAATAAGTTTAGGGCTATAAGCAAGCAGTCTTAACTGAAGAATTCTGTGTGCTCAGAAATAGTTCAGAACATAACACTAACTAAGCATCAAATTAACTGCTGCAATTAACAATAGACACTGAACAGAGTGTTTAATTACGCTTAATTTGTTGTGATACAGCACAAGTCTTCAGTTATGAAAATCCCCCAGATGCCCAAGTATCCCCTGTATAGCTGAAATGCACTAAACTTTGCACACTTTGTTAATTTAACAAAGCAAATACAGAACATTGCTTTTAATTTAAAAAATCTGCTTTAGATGAAGGGAAAATAAATCTACATTTAGAAAAGATCATTCTTTTCAATCTCTCTTTAAAAAAAAAAACAACCAAAAAGCAAAAACAAACCAAAACCAACCAAACAAAAAAACAACCCCTGGGCTACATCTTCTTTCGTACAAATATATAATTAAGACAAAATCCCACACGTATCGTATTTATGCACAAAAATCGGTAATATCTGATTACTTTGACAAGTAATTTTGTACTTACATGTTCACAATATTGATAATGTATTAATGTACAATGATTAAATGGTTAAGCTGCCATATTAAAGTTATGAGCAGGAACATTTATCCAGCATAGCTAAGCAGGAACAAAGACTGTCCATTTACAGATGGCGTTATTCAATCTCTGAACTGCTCAAAGATGTTAGCATTACAGCATTGATTCTGAGCTCTGATACTGTGCCTCACTCGAATGACCCAATAGAGTTAAGTGATAAGGTTAAGTTAATTACTGTATCTGTGCTATACAGCTTCCACATGATTACTGCTGAGAAAGATAGTGATTCTTCTTGCTTTAATTAAGCAAAAGAGAATGAAAAGATATAATTGGTTTTTATAATAATCCTGTCTTATATCACTATCAACAAGCGTCATGTGTTTTTTCTACAACTTCGTTGCACGAATTCCTAGCAGCAAAATTTAAACAGTAGAATGTAGAAGTAAATTATTTAAATCCCTTTCCTAAAACAGAGTGTCAGCTAAAGAATTAAATAGTTAATAGCTGTACTAATACTTTTGTAGCACCAAAGGGTCTGTGACAGTAAATTGTGTGCCAGATATGAAAAATCCATATTTGACAGTTAAAGAGTATCTGCTATTTTTTGTATTTATATTACATGATAAAAAGCATATATTTTACAAATGCTTTAATTTTGCTTCTAATTGTATATTGAACTGCACTATGGTGGCTTTAATATTGTTTTGTGAACAAGAGCTTTAATGGTGTTTTATTTTAAATTCACTTATTAGTTGTCAAAAATTGTTGCCTTCGGTTTGAAGGTGAAAGGGAGCTGGAAAGGGTTTGGAAAAAAACCCGAGCAATCTCTCTTAGGATAATACTATTTTTTTTCTTCTAGTCATGCATACAGTAAAATGTATGTATATTGTGAGTATGCAAAAGCAGTTTTACATTGAAAATAATGAATACAGATGAAAGCTGACAGTGAAAGAGGGGGAGAGGTGTAGGTAGGTTTTAGTCCTTCCTTAAGCCCTGACTCTGTGAACCGTTCTGCATAGGTAATCCCATGTCTCTGTATTGAGCTCTGCTAACTCTCACAAGTTTACAAAGGTCTGCCCACAGAGATGAGATTATTTTACCATATCTTTGCTTATGTAAGTAACCTCACAAGTACTGCTTCATGTTCTTGCCATTTTCCTAAATACTGCCTTCCGAGCAGAAAGGGAACATGTGTTGCCTTTCATTGTTGTTGGGTTATACAGGTGCTAAGCTGTTGGTGGTTAGTGTGTAAATGGATTTGCTGTAGACTTCTGTTGTCTTGTTGTGTTTTATTTTTTAAATATAATTGCAATGTCTCAAGTTCTTTGTAAGAGGAATTCTGATAAAGATTGTTAGATTAAAAATAGCTGAGTGCCTGTTTTCTGATTTTTTTTCTACTTGTGGGAAAGGAAAGCTTATTATTCCTTGTCCTATAAATAGGCATGACTTTAAAACACTTGAACAAAAAAAATTTGGGAAAAGAAGTTCTATGCTGCATATATAAATTTTCAGCGAAGTAATTGGTAGTGCAGGGCAAGACGTATATTCTTTACTAAGTACTTTGATTATATTTTAATATTATTCTTTTATTCACAATGTAACGCTTTATGTCCTTAGCAATGATTTGTTTGCAAATAGGATGCATCGAGATTAAAATTGTGGCGCTGGAGATTTTAAAAGCCGTTTGGTTCCCTGTCTGCCTATGGACAACCTCCTCCGATTTTGTAGCTGCACAGAATTAATTGGATAGTGTTCCATTTCTATAGAAGACTTGTATGCAATGGTATGCAGTTCAAACTACACATTTTTTTCTCTATAATTCTAATTTCTTCTTCCTGACAAAAACACCTCCTTGAAGCAATAAAGTCTTAGTATCCGAAGTAAGAGAAAAAACAACTATGTCCAATGTTTGTGGTATTCTTTTTTGATAGCAAGTGTGTTTAAAGGCTCATTGTGTGTTTATGAAAACACTGTGAAACTGCTGTTGCAGAACCTGTATATGAATAGAGAAAATCTCATGCACAGGGAGCCGCGGATGCCAAGCAAGGAGATAAAATGGAGAGTAGGGGAGAGGTGTTCCTATTTATCAAACTATAACATTTATAAATAATTTCAGAATAGTTAAGGTTCTTGTTCAGAAGGAAAGCACTAGGACTTGGACAAGAGTGGAGACATGCAGCCTGTTTTAAGAAATCAGTTTGATTTTTGTCTCTGGCTGGTTCCATGAATTTGAAAATCTCAGTCAAAGGATTTATTGGACAGTTTCTTCCATTACCTGTCTACTGGTCCCTGCTCTCTCATTCTCAGAAAACTGAAGTAACTAATCACCCTTAATTTAGGAGATATACTAAAGGATGTGCTAACAAAGGATATATTTGGCTGGCTCAATAGTATTAAGGATTGGATGGGTTGGCAGAGAAGATTCTGAAAAATTCCGTTTTTTTTTGGCTTGGGGGTCACTGTATTCACTTGTTCAGTGGGTGAACTGGGGATTTCCAGCTCTTTGGCTGTCAACCTGATGTCTTTTGTCAGCTCTGTAGTCAATTTTTAAAAGGTTCTTGACATTTATTGCAAACAGATGCAATGACACTTGGAACATTTTCCTCTCGTTCTTTTGTCTTAATAAATATGTTCTTCATCTGGAAAGCAGAATCTTTTCTTCTCCTCACTTGAGTGTTATAGTTTGTCTTGGTGATGGGAAGGTAAAGCAATTGTGCAGAAAATGAAAAGG
This sequence comes from Buteo buteo, assembly GCF_964188355.1. NCBI lineage: Eukaryota > Metazoa > Chordata > Aves > Accipitriformes > Accipitridae > Buteo > Buteo buteo. Next base: position 12,810,654 of record NC_134173.1, on the reverse strand, counting down.
CATTTTATGAGAAAGAATGCTCTGGAAAGTTCTGAGTTCTCCACGTACAGTAAATATTTTGAAATTCAAAGAACCGCCCAACTTTTGAGTTCTTAGTAAGTCTTTCTTCAGATGGCATAAGCACAGATACAGAAAACAGACATTACATGTTTCATAATGATATCTGCTCTCATGCTGTTTGATTGCACAGACAATTTGACAGTGATGGATATTGCTCGTTCTTAATTCTTTTTAAAAACATTTCTAACATTTAACGTCTCATAGGAAGATAAATGAACAGGGGACGACTTCGGTCTGCATAACAACTGAGCAACCATATCTCTTCAGTACTTTTACATGTAGTGTAATACAGCAGAGCTAACAGCTGTGGGTAAGCATAGCCGATACGACATTTCTTTCCTGCTAGACATATGATGGGTTAGCATTGTGTAATAATAACAATATTCTCTAGTTATGTGCTTCTTAATGTATCAAGATGTTTACATATTTCAGCTGAGGTGGTGCTTATTTCATTAAGTCACATTGAGGAAAAGCAGCTTGAAAAGTTGCTTTCATATGTCAAAGTAATGATAAAATGAGTTTGAGGCCTTTATGATCAAGAACATTTTCTGCCTCTTTTTAATGATATAGAATAGTAATGACCTGCAGTTTCATTTATTCTTGGAAAAAGTATAATTGCAAAAATTAACTTGTCATACACCACAGCTCAGCAAAGTTACTTTCCTATAAGTCTGTGGTCACAGTATGTTTTTTTGCAATTCAGCATCTGGCTCTGTGGGGTACTGATGGCTTCTATGAAGTAAAGTACCAGGGTGAGCAATTAAATGTAAAATGACAGCATAAAATATGATCATTACGGTTATACAAAAGACACATTTATGAATTTTGCAGATAACTGTCATTTTTTCTACTCATATTTGCTCTTTCTTTGTTAGCTTAATATTTCTTGTGCAATTCATTTTTTTTCTTCTGAAAAGTGAACAATGCCTTTTTAATTATCCTGACACTTGTTTGTGTCTTTCTTATTTGTCACATTTGAAGGCTAATGATACCTCTTTCACTTTGTTCTGACACTACACTCTCAACTTTATTTCAAAATCAAGGACTATTTTTTAAATTAACACGAAGGTTGCATGATGGGGCTGGAATTTCTTACGGAAATCAGTTTGTGTTGTGTTGATCGGATAATGTGCTGCACCTGAAAGAAAGATTATCTGTGTTCAATTCTCAGGGGCTACCAGGCAATGTTTTGAAGTGTGCTTTTTGAATTTAGCTCGTGTTTTGTCATTGAAGAGAGAAGATTGGTCTTGATAGAAGTTATTTTAGCCGTATTAGGTATCAAAAATATCATATAGATCTATCTTTGTGTGTTTTCTTTGCAAATATCTGTTTCCATACTAGAATAATAATCTTGTTCTTCCTGTAGTTGCTTATATTTTTGCTATCTTGGGTGGGAGGGTGTGTCTTCTTCATGCAATATATATATACACACACTATCTATGTCATTGCATAGGGTGATGAAAACGATTGTACTTCTTGCTAATATCAGTTGCATATATTGAAAGCAAGAAAAAAAAAAAGAAAAAGGAGCACAAACCCCCAACATTCCAGAGAATCCTAGCAATGCAAATAAACCCATGATATTCTGATGCTCTCACTTTTTCTTCAGAAGTGCTTATTGGTTTCTACTGCTGCCACAACGGAGTCTGCGGCAATATGCAGCTTCATCTGCAGTTTCCAAAACCTCAGCACCCAGCGAGGGACAGTGGTAGGAGAGCTCTGTCCTCCTCTCCTCCTCTCTCCTGGAGAAGTCCTAACCTGCTTCCAAAATGACATTGAGGATGGCAGTCGTCAGGATTGCTGAGTGACACTTTTGGAAAGATGTCTCTTTACCATGTGTTTAAAAACCCACCCAACCAAAAAACACTGCTGGTGACTAGTTATTCACGTTTGTTGTCTCTAAAAAGCTAGGTGCTCTTTCCTTCCTTTTCCCCCATTGTAGCTTTTCTTAAATGCATGTAATGCTCTAGAGAGTATGTGCCTGGTGAAATTACCAAACGCTATTTAAACGTCTGAATGGGGGAGGCAATGTTTATCTTGGAAGCCCCTCTGCGTCCCTAGCTGCCTTTGACAGGGAGGATTAACGGAGACCCCCAGTGTTTGGGAGCGGGGGGTGGTGGGGTTTGGGGTGGGGGCGGCTGGGCTGCGGGTCAGGCCTTCACCTGGGGAAGGTCCCTTCACCACCACAGGTCAGGAGGAGGCAGAATCCCATTACGTTCAATGGGAAATGTGAGATGCTTTAAGCAGCCCTCCCCTCAATTAAATTGATGGCACAGTAACCTGGCATTGATTCCCTGGTGATAAGGGAGATGACCCCACTTAAGACTGCGGAGAAAAAAATGATAGGAGCAGAGAGTATAGTTCTCAGTCAGCATTATGCGTATAAATGGATGATACACAGAATTTAAAGGGCTAGGTAACTCAAACTGGAAATACTTGCTTCACTGAGACCTTCCCTGTTACAAAAACTCTTCAAAGTTGACTGCCTTTTAAGTAGCAATTTGAGATGGAGATGGAGATTTAAGAATCTTGGAGCATTTCTCTTTAGAGCACCTATTGTGTAATCTCCACAGTCCCGTAGCATAGAGAAAGGTTTGTGATAAAAAGAATTGGAAATTAAAAGGGATAGTATCTGTGGCAGACAGTCTCAAGGGGATTCAGTATCTCTCAAGCAAATATGACTCCAATATAAGCTCCTCAACTGAGAATGTTATTAGGTACAAATAAGAGCTAATTTTTTTACAGTTTGTCTCTGGGAATATGAAATGGAAAACAGGTGAAGAGTCAGAATTAATTGAGAGAGAGAGAGAGGGAGAGGAAGAAGAGCTAGCTATCCTAGCATAGTTTAAAATCTAAAATACCACGGAAACCTAAAAGTGTTGTGGTACAGACAGTGCTGTCAGGAGGAAGGGATGGGATTGCTGTAGCCAGGTAACCCTCACAGGTTTGGAAAACTTGGCTGTAACATGCAAACCTGTTTTCTTTACAGGATGGGTTTAGGTACTCATCTTGAGGTTGATTAAAAGTCTTTAGGAAAACTTGTTGCTCCCCAAAGAACAAAAAAGGTGCCAAAAAAGTCTTTGATTTAAATTGCACAAGTTCAGCACTATATGCCTTGCTCATTCATTTCTTTTAGGTTGTGTTCATATCATGCAATAGAGTGCTGTGTGGGGAAACCTGAGCTAGCTCCGTTCCTTGATGCTCCATCATGCCTAATATACTTTGCTCCTCTGTATAGCTAATTTCCCTAGTTAGAACACCTGTAAAATGTACTTACACTGCTTCTAGCAACAAACCTTGCTCTGGATTTGCAAATTGACTGAACGCAAAACATTGCGTTATGCCATGCAGACCTACCCAGAATTGCTTAACTGTTTGCGTTCTGATGACCACAATGTTTACTGCCATCCAATATATATGCTGTTTCTAATTATTAATATAAGGATGTATTTAAAAGGTGGAATTGTTAGCTAAGCACCATACAACCATGTAATAGCTCCTTGAATGTTTGGGTGAGGTCTGATAAATGCATGGAGGAGGCAGCTGCTGGAAGAAATTTGCTCCCCAGCTTCCAAATTCTTGGTTAGCTGTTGTATAAAGTGCTGCTTAGAGTGATTGCTGTTTGAAAAGTAACTGCTTGTCCATGGTCATATAGAGCAAAAACTGATAGAAACCCCAGAGAAAAACTCATAAAAAGGGACCAAAACCAAAGTTTTCCTGTGGTGGAAGGACTGGATTTTGTGCTAATTTGAACTTGAACAATATTGGTACATAATACTACAGTATACTTTCTCAGCTGCTTTCTTTTCTTCTCTGTCACAGCTTTTATTAAGGAAAAAATAAATTGTTAGCTTTAATGGTGCCTCAGAAGTATTAACCAAGTGTAACTGATACAGGGATGTCTACAGAAGTGCCTTTAGCACAGTAGATTTGAAAGGTGTGAACTTGTCTGCTCATCTCTGTGAGGTGTTAATTCAGATGCCCAATGATGATGGTTTAAATGTCAATATTGTTAACTACTCTGTTATTCATGGGCAGAAGGGAGAAGGAAGACAGACTCTTCTGCGCAATTAACTGAACTGACATCTCTTTTTGGTTCCACAAAAATTAGCAGTTGGAAGGTAGTGCTGTCTCCTGTATTTTCTTTCTGCATTCCAGGAAGAGTGAAGCATAAGCAGCCTTGCAAGGTCCATCAGCGTATGTGATTTTCTGACAAGCATCACCTGTTAACAGCAATGTCTAATCAGAATGATGCTTTGCTTAGGTGACTTGTAAAATAAGTTCTGCCTGTCTAGTGGGTTTACAAGGAGACTTTTGAGAAATTACCTTCTCTGTCCTTCCTTTTCAACATGGGTGCCAATTCCTAAAAAGATGAAACCAAAAAAGAATACATTTAGAGTACACATTTTATTTCATTCTGGCTTTAGTTTATTTATGTCCACTAAATCCAATATGGTTCTGGCTAAACACAGAGACTTGCTTCATTCTCTTGCCTAGGAACTTACCTCCTTGAGAGCGCATGTTGCTGAGTAGCTGTAATGGGCCTCATCATTTAAGTTTCAAAAGACAAGAAAGAATATTGCAAGTATTGCTTTTTTATATCATTATAGAGAAGTTAAATGTTTACTAGAAGTCTTTTACGTTTCATTTTCTGTTTTCAAAAACTTCCACTGTCCAAGAGAAAATACACCTTAAAGACAGCGGCTGCCTCTGCATCTCTTGCACAAATGAAAATGGCTTAATTCCAAGGTTTTCAGTGTTGTATATAAAAGGAGAATTACTGTACTGCATACAGAATATATCAGCTTAGGAGAATGTGACCATAATGAGGAAAGAAAATCAAAGAAGTCACAAAGTTCAGAGAGTGAAAACCATGTGCTAAATAGTGCTGTTGGATGTCTTGCGTTTTTTTTTCATCTGCCACATTGCCTACAAGCTACCTGAAATGTGGGTCTCTGAAATAATATTAAGATTTGAAATGTTTTGTTAGTATTAATATAAGTAAAGAGGGGAAAGGAAGATCTGGTGTTGCTTTTAAAGCTTTTGATGAAGTTAACAAACATGTCATGAAGTTTAATACTCCAGTATAAAGATAGTCCTGTCTTTCAGTAAAGATGTCCCAGTCTTGAATTAATTAGTTGCCAGCATGGCAATGGCCCAGTTCACTTTGGTGATTTGAGGCTTTCCTCTCTTATTAGAATATTCACTATGGGTGAAAAGGAGTGAAAGACTAAATTGTTTTATTTTCCATTTGATTTATGAGGAAAACTAAACATTGCTTATGCCTATGGAGTATACCTTGCATTTAAGATCTCTATTTAGTGTTAAAACAGCTTTTTAAAGGAATTTTCAGCTTTCAGGATTACCTAGATAGGTTAAAAATTATTGGTAATGCAGTCTTCTGGCCTCCAATAAGCAAATGTACTTCTATATCAAATATGTCTGCATTTGTGATTATTATGAATATTCCTCCGTCACTGACTAAATCTAAGTGAATGGATTAATGATAATAGCATATGTTTTTGTCATGTAGAATGTAGATATGAATGAGGGAAGACTTTGTATAAGTTTATTAAATTAGTTGAGCTTTAACAAAGGTGACCTGGAAGGTCTAAGCTCCTAATAGTTGTGTTGACTCAGCTGATGATCTGTTTGTATCTTAGTGCTTTAGATTATCAGTTCTGTTTGCTGTGGCTGCACCTGTGTTATAGAAACTATTCACAAAGGCAGAAGACACAGCCTCTGCCATGAGGAGTTTGCATTTAAGATGCACAAATTAGGCTCCAAGATTAACTTGTGCCCCTGTAACAGGTTAAAACCCTTTACGAATTAGTGTCCTGGACAGCTGCCAAAGCACACTAGTGATTGGCTCTTGTGTACCTAAGCTCCAATAGCTAAGACTGGTGGAGAACTCCTATATTATTGGAGATATTAATGTACTGCTCACAGATAGGTAATTCCAGTTATTGCCAAAGAAGACGACAGTGTTGCAAACGTAGGCTAGCTGTTCAGCCGTACCACTTTTTAATCAAGAAATTCCATAGATGAATGATGATAACATGGGATAGCGCAAAATGCCAACTGTCTTGTCCATTTTGCACATGATAATGGTGTCTGGTACAGTGGTGTTTCATTAAGAAAGACTGCCTTGTGGTCTGATACTACTTTTAGTGTGTACGCTAAGGGCATCCACTCATTAATGAAGCTCTAGGAGAAACTCCATCTTCTTAACATTCAACGTAGCAGGAATGTGAAGGTTTACAAGGCTTCATGTGAAGTTGAGAGCTAATCCTGGGTAAAACCAATACGTGCCTCAGATGAAAGAAATGAAAATATTAAACTAGAATGACACAGTATTTTAATGCTGTGGAATATATGTATAAAAGAAGTGTTTTGAAGCCTTGAAATCAAAGATTATTGTTCTGGTTGCTTTTACTAATATATAGCTGGGCAAGTTCCTTCCTCACAGAATTTATGTTCTAAGAAAGAGTGGAATATAGTAGACTGAATTTTTAGATTGCAGCCCTGTAGCTGTAGAGATTGTTCCTTTCTTTTTGATAGATGTTGCCACTATTCTTTATCATCTAGTATGTATATATAATGTGGTAAAGTGTGTGTTATAGTTAAACATACCTGGCCTGCCTGGTTTTAACTGCCTTGACACTTCCTATTAAAAGATTCTTCTTTCATTTTATTTAATTTGGAATTAAATTTTCTGGGTTTTCATACCTGCCTTAAATTGAAATGTGGGTATCTGTTTTACACAGACTTACTTTTGAATATTTTCAAGCTGAAATAATTGGATTCCTCATTAAAACTGAAAATAAGTCTGAAACATACTGGAAGTTTTGTAGCTACAGAGTAAGATGCATATGGGCAGTGCAATGGGTTGTGATTTCAAATGCAATCTTACATTTGGAGTTTCCTAAGCACTAGGTGCTTGACTTTACAACCTTAATAATGTCACTTAATGCCCTTTCTGGTTTATAGTTGCACAGTATGTATGTCAAATGTCGTTACAGAATAATAGGTTCTAATGGCAAATGGTCAATTTTTGTGAGTATTCTCCATAGCGTTTTTTGTTGGCACAGTCAATATTTCTGTTGTAACAGTGGATGTATGAGGATTTATATGTCAAAAACCTTCAGCTGAAGGCCTTGCAGAGACAATATATGCCTTCAGGTTTAGTAAACAGGCTTAGTCCACTGGGGTGCTGGGGTTGCAGCACCACAGCACCGCTGGATCTTTGGGCTGGAAGTGTAAGCTGCTGCCGGTATAATAAGGAATGTGGTAGTGCTGCCATGGTTGGTGAGACTGTAAAAACCAGACAGGGAGCGGTCCACTACAGAAAATATAGGGTTTTTTCTTCTATAGGTCATGTCATAATCCTCAGCTGTGCTTTGTATTTCAAATTTACGTTCTTTTTTCAAGATCTTATGTCTTGGCAAGACACTTCAGTTGCATTCACTGTAGTGTTAAGTGGCCTTATGGACAGGAGGGATTTAGATTCACTGGTGGGTTTAACTTCAAGCCAACCAGGTAAAACCCACGCTAAAAGGAAGGACAGGCACACAGGAATGGTAACAACCATGGAGTTACAATTAAACTGCTGTTGGCTTGTTTAAGAATGGAGGCATCTGTCAACCAGCCTTCTGTTTGAAAACCCTGAGAAATCATACAAAATAAATGGTCCCTCATTAACTTGATTTGTGCTCTTTCTGTGAAAGATGTGTTTTCCTTTTTTGTGTGAGACAGAATTACCTGATTTCCTCTATGCATTACTTGAATATTCTAAAATTACGTATCTTATTTAGGATAAAATAGACCTGTTCCAATTAATAAACCTGAGAATAGGTCAACTTTGAAGACAGCAACATAAAACACCCACAAGTGGCCATTAAATATTTATGGACTGAGCATTTATTAGAATTATCAATGGATATCATAGATTTGAAAGGCTGTATCCCCATGAATAAACGATGATATTACACATTTGTAACCACTTTGTAATTAAGGATACTTTAAAACTAGACTTCTGGTACTTTCTGTATAGTGGTTGTTGAAAATGGCAGGTGTTAAGAGTATCGGAGCTGCATAGTGTGGTCTCGCTGATACAGTAGTGCCAATGTAGGAGTATCACAAAAAGCAGGAAAACCAGGCTAATGTCTTTTAGACAACAGAAGAGAAATGAGTAGCAGGAATGAACACCCGTGGGAGGTAACAGCCTGGCTCCAAATAAAACATCGGGCATTTCTGTCATTTCTTTGGATTGTTTGGACTTCAAATCTTTGGATTTCAGTTTGCAGACAGGTTCTGGCCATTGTCTTCCTTTTAAAGCTATTATTTGTAGTGTAACTAATGACCTAGAACCTCACAAAGATCGGGCGTGGGATGAAACTAGCATAAAACAAAACCTGCATCTTCTAAAGCCAGGGACCTGTTATGACCACAGTCTTTAAAGGGCTGTGAAACTAAAGCTGATCTGAGATTGTGCGGTTGCCAAATCTTGGTACTATCCTAGCCACACGGTCACATCCCTGGCCTCTTCTTGTCAAATGTGGCTCAAAGCTGCAAGGTAAGCTGGAGGAGCTGGGCATTAGTTTTTAGGCTAAAAGGAAATTCGCCTCTGGGTAGATCAGTGGGCTAATCCTGGTGACTGGCTGGCCAAGTGAGCAGCTTTCGGGATGCAGGGAATGTGGAGAACATGTGGGGAAGGGGCAGCGCAGCACCCAAGTACCCCGTGAAACGCCAGCCTTACTGCAGGTGCCGACTTTGGGAGCTCAGGTTCCGGATTTGAGAATATGGTTGTATTAGCAGCGGCGCTGAGAAACTGTTGAGTTGGTTTCAGTCTTGTGCCAATAACAAAAGTAAGACTTTTGTTTGCTTTGTAACATTCTGTCTTTAAAATCCTGGTGCCTGGTGAACAGTAACTATAGACTTGTACTCCCTGGTATAAAGCACCATTCTGTCACTGTTAATGAGGCATGTCCAGGTTTTAGGAAGCAGGGCCTGTATGCACTTCTAAGTATTTTCACCGTTGTCTCTATGTAATGGCTCCACTAGTTTGAATGTTGTGCAGTGCCTGTGTATGTATGTGTGTGTATTTATATTATAAATGGCCAATTTTCCCATCTCTGTCTTAAACTAAGCAGTTTAGCAAATGAATTACCCCCAGCCTATTCTGATGCTTAGAAATGCTCATTTTTTTTCTCTATTTAAAAAGAAGCTTTAGAAAGGGGTGGTTTCATTTTTATATTCTTTCCATCTCATGTCTGATTTGAGATGCAGCAAGCTTAGCACCTTCATTTTAGTTGGTGTTGGTGTGTGCTAATTCTTTTCCATGATCACGCTCTGTTTTTGATGTCCCACTTATTGCTTGCTTGTTTGGTTTTTTTTTTCCCCCTTCTGTTTTTTCTTCTTGAATGCATATTCTTGTAAACTGTTTCTTTGCTTTCTCTGTTAATGGTGTGTAAGCTCAGCACTGATTGCAGGTAGATCTTTTTAACTTGTAACGGAAGTGCCAAGCAGAAGTTATATTTCTCTTACTACTTCTTGTATAAAATGTTCTTTGGAAACAATGGTATATGCTATCAAGTATTATATCAGTTCTGGAAAAAAATGCTAAGCTAAATGAATGTTGAAGAATGTTGTTAATATGGGGAAGAAGTAGGAAAAAGTATTTGAGTCTTTCTGTGTCCCTGTAGAATATTTTGTGTTTAGTCTATTAAGGTTGCATAGTTAGAAGAAGTTTCTATTTTAAACTGTGTGTGTCAAGGTTCTTGCTTTTCAATAATAATAATTGTTGTTTGAAGCTGAGCAGCTTTTTAAAAATCAAGAATGTGTTACAGTGGTTGTAGTAGAGGTCTTTTGGCCTTTTTGCCCATATGTATAGGGATATAAAACTATTTCAGTATTCTATATATGTTAGTAAATTATTAGTGATACAGCATTTTAATTGTAGCAATACCAACGTACCAAGTTCAGGTCAAACCTTTGCATTAGGTGCTGTACAAATGACATGGTAGCCTTACACCATAACACGTTAGACTTACAAGCTTTAAAAAAATAAATCTTAAATGTATGGCACAATATGAAACTTCCTTTTCCTTTGAAAAGGAATATGGATAAATATAAATATGATTTACAACTAGCCTTCTCTTATTGGTAGCCCCACTGTGTCTGAATGACGTGTGTCATCTGCCTTCTAAATAAATAAATAAATAACCTGTATGACCTGCTTCATCCGGCCTACTGATCCACCCAGATGTGTGTTTAATGCTGATGCCCAAGGCTGTCTTACGGGGGATGTCTTATGTGAGGGTGTGAGTGTGCGTGTCTGTGTTTGTTTTAAAGAGGGAAGTATTTAAGAAATACCCAGATTGGAGAAATTTGGTGGGGGGGTGGGCAAGCAACCAACTGGGTGATATGGTGTTAGTTTATAATCTTGTGCTATCTCTGAAAATAAGCCATTTGATTTGGTTTCCTCTGCTAAATGTTCTAATGGTCCTTTACTGTCCTATGTATTTTATTGTCCTGCCATCTCTACAAAATTTCAGTAGTTTATTGTGCATTATTCCTTTTCTTTTAAAAATAAAATGAAAACAAGCAAAAACCCCCAACCCGTCTCACCTATTGAGCTTCTCCATACGTGTTATTATGTTATTCTTGGGTCACATTTCTAATTTTTTTTTGGCATTGTAGCTTAACGTTTTCAATCTATTCAATATTTAACATGGGTAACTTTGAAATCTTTTGAATAATTAAACTGGTTCAATTTTTAATCAATTTAATTTTAAACTTTATATTTAGGTCAATCTAAATATTGAACCATTTCAAAAGTTAAACAAGATTAACTGTTTATTTGATCGAAAATTATGGTTTTCAAATAGGATTCAGGATTGATTTTGTTCCTTGCCCTTCATTCTCTTCCTAAACTTTCAAAAGTTGAACTGCTAAAATTATCAATTAAAATATTGTTTTTGGGCTACACTATTTTTAATAAGATATAATAAGAAAGGTCATTTAATATCACAAAATGTAATTTTAAATTGCAATGGTAGAAAGGTGCCTCATGGACATTATTAGCTTATAAAAAAAGCCTGAACTGCTGCAGTAATAGTAAATTACAAAATGTAATAAAGCTGAAGCTTTCAGTTCAAACGAAGCATTCAAAAATCTGAAACATCATGGCAATAGTAAATCACTCTGTTGCTCATAATTAAAAATTTGATTTTTCTTTTATTTTCTTTCTATGTAGTTATTTTCATACTTAAAAAAATAGATATTTAGTCCTTCTGAAATGCATGACCTTATCTGTACTGTTGTTTTCCTTACTTTTTTTTTAATAATCCTTTTATGTTATAAAATGTACTCGAAACAAATATTCGCAGCAGAGAGTAAGAGTAAAAATGCTTCCCGCTTGTCTTGACACACTTCCAGCATTTCTGCAAGGGGTTTACACCAGAAAGTTGCAAGTCCTGGCACTTGCTGAGTTAAAACAAAATGGGGAGAAAACTGTTCAGTTGAATCAAAATCAGAAAATACCTTGAAATTTAAGGAGGAACATTGCCTTGGCTGAGAAAATGCAATCTTCCATCATTAACTGTGTGGGATTTATGCTTGGTTAAAGGCATAATAATAATAACAAGAACGACACGGAGGAAAAAGAGATCCATCCATGCTTTTCGAGGCTGTGCAAAGCTTATGCTAGTTTGGAAAGATGCTCTTAAAAATGCCACCCCCCAGTCCTTTCTGCCTTCCTGACAAAGAGCCAGGAGTCGAGGATTTCCACTGCTTTTTTACAGCGTGCAAAGTCACGTCAGCCGTTCTCAGAGATTTTTGATGCGTGGATGTCTCCTGTCATCCCCAATCACGTTCGTACTCTTGAGCCAGGCCTATCGAAACTGAACTCTGCTTCTTTGCTGCAGGTCAGCTTTCATGGACAATTAGTGTTGTAACAGCACTTTGGTCGCAAGTTGTCGTGAGTGTTTATCATAAAGGCATCTTCCCGGGGTGGATCAGCAGTGATCGGCGAGTCTTCGGCTTTCTGAAGCATCTCCTGCTCGCCTTTTCGTGGGTGCCGGTCAGGTGACGGCTCCGCAAATCCTTCCCCGCCGCTGCTGCGCAGCCCGAGGCTCTCCGGGCACGCTGCTTGCTTTCCCCTGCTCTCCGCTCCTCGTCTTCCCCGTCGTCCCTCTCAGTAACTGTCAGATGCCCCCGTCGCGGCGTGCTCTGACAAGAATGAAAAGAGCGATCTTCCCGCTGCTGGGCGCCGCGTCAGGATTGACACCTCGGACGTGCTTGATGCCGCGCGAGGTGCTTGGCTCCAGCAGTATGCAGAAGTAAACCAATAAATCTTCAATGTCACTCTACTTATTGCAAGTTGATTGCTCTTTCCCCCCAAAAAAAATCACCATGGAAACAAATACTTTTATTATTTTTAGTTTTTTGCTTTGCTTTTTTAGCTCAAAAAAGTCCACATTCTTTAGGGCTCTTCCAAATGTGTTCCTGAACCTGAGCCACCCTCTTAAGTTACTGGGACACAAGCTTAGCTGTAAGTAATGCTACTTTCTTGCTAAACAGATTTTTTTTTTAAATTTTTTTTTTTTTTCCCCCTTGGAATATCTCTAAGCATTTTTACAAACAAGGCCAAATAAAAGTTTTCCAATGCTACAGATAAGTAGTATTCTCATTTTATGGTTGAATAAATCAGAAGAGTCCACTGAAGTCTTGCTCCTAGTGAAACTGGAGGGAATATAACTATTTTCGGTGTGCTCAGAATTGGATCCCGAATGATTCACCCGCAAGCAGGCAGTAAATGAGGGGAAGAGATGGAAAAGGTTGAGTGTGGTAGCCAGACCCTGTCTGCCCCACGCTGCAGCCCTGGCACCAGAGCCCGTCAGTGAAAATGTTCTCGCTTGACTGTACCGAGTCGGGCAGGAGCAGGCTACCCCAGGAGAACAGGAGGAGGCACCGAGAGGGGTTGTACCGCTCTCCTTGTACCCGTGCCGGGTGTCACGCACCTCCCAGCGCAGGCTCTGCCCCTCCGCCTGCCTGCCTTTGCCGCTCCCACCATCGTGACAGCTTCCAGTGAAGTTCAGGAGACCTTGGGGGGAAAAAAAAAAAACCAACTTAAAAAAAAAAAAAGTCTTTTTTTACCTTTACGGTTGAAACGCTCTAATTGTCTCTTTAAAGAATATTCTTACAATCTGAATGAAGCAAAAGGAAGGTTTCAGCTTTCACCTCTTACTTTTGACTTCAGTTGTATCAATTCAGTTACCTTTATGTTAGTGTGCCATACACAAATATCTTTATTCCTGTGTCTTAATACACATGAGTAATTCTCTGACATTTTTCTTTAATCTTAGTTGTTAATTTTAGAATTTGGTAGTCAAAACTGTTTTAATACATTGTTCTCTATATCTGATGCTTTGCTTGGCCAAACGTTACATGCATTGCAACTGCTTTACTGCAGACTATTTTGTAAAATAGAAATGCTGACAGTGTTGGCTGTGTGATATGGGCATGCAAAGAACCAAAACTCATCTTCACTCTCTCATCAGAAAAAGCAATGTTTTCTTGTCCCTGTAATATATCCATTTGAAACTTGCAGTTCTCTGCTGAGTGAAAAAAAACAATTGATTATAACATTCATCAAACCACAAAAAAAGCAAGACGTTAGAAGCTGTTTTGCTGCACGGTGTACGTATATACTATATACAAAGTGCATGTGTTTATATGTACACATAGCAACATTGCATTAAGAGTGTAATTTCTTAGCAAAAAAAAAAAAGGTTTACATTTCTCTGCATAGGTGTAAAATCAGGGAATAGAATTATTTTAATGCCCATTGCTTTCTTATGACACAAATCTGGTTTTGTGTTTAAGGTACAGTTCTGGTTTTGCAAAGAGTTGATTTTGTTTTCCTAAACTACTTGGAAGTGACCATTATAAAGGCTGTGAGTATAAAAGAATGCAAACCCGTGATCTGTGTGTTCTTACTTGTTTTAAAGTTCCGTTCTCTAATCAGATGCTATATAGGTAGTTAATTTCAAATAGTGGCATAACTTTCCTTTATGTCTACTTGATTTTGATAGGAAAAACAGCAAGTGGGCCTCGTTTCACTTTGGAAGATATTGTACAATAAAAATAGACATGTGCTAAATAAGAAGATAATTCATTTCAGTTGTGGGGAACTGTAAGGCATGATAAATGATTTTCCTGTACAAAATTCCCCATTTCTGAGACAGTATTAGTTTTTACTTTAATTACCAGCTCCAGTAATGTTTCCTATCCATAACTGTCTACAAAATAGACTGTTGCTGAGCAGAGGGTATGGCCTGTTTACTCATCCATTGAAAAGAGTGCCTAAGTTCTACCAAGTCTTCCTTACTTGGTCTGAACTGCCTCATGGGAGAGTGTCCTTCATTTAAATATTTAAATATTAATGTTTCATTTTACAGGCAGAAAACTTCAATGTCATTTTAAGGATATGTAACTTTACTGGGGAATCTCTACCCGTCACAGGAGCAGGTCTTATTTTTATTTCTGACCTTAAGAGAAGGTATTTTAGAAAAATGCTACTGTGCTTCCATCTTGAGAAGTTCGACTTGTGTATCTTGTTTTCTTGTTGCAGAATAACAGCAGCAACAAAAACAACAGAAAGGCTGTCAGGGTGGTTTTCTCAAAAATGGTTTAGCTGACATTAGCCACAAATGAGCAGAGCGACACTAACTACTAATTGATTACAGTAATTACGCAGTCTTTGGCTAGTTTGTATTGGCAAACTATATATACTCCTCACATAAATGTGAACTTGCAGAATGCACGGAAAAGGTCACTCTCATTTGCATGATAGGCTTCATTAGAATATGCTAAGGACAAGACCTAGTGTTTTATGACTTCAGGTGATGAATAGCTACCATATTACTCTGCTCGCTGAAAGCATGTTTCAGTCACCTTAATTTACATGCTGTTTTTTAATGCTAAGAAAAATCTGTGGGCTGGTAAGGAACTAGCAACAGATAACAGTTTCATTTTATTATGGTTGCATTATGGGTTGTGTTTCGTTTTGCTCTTTGTTCTAAAGAGAGAACAAACATTTTTTCGATACTTCCTTTTGAGGAGGAAATTCTTTCTGTGATATGTGCGTTTCTCACAGCAATGGTTATTTTGACCCCAAACTACAACAAAATGCAGTTTGTTGACAAGGCTTTGTCATTTTACCCCGTAAATATATATATATTTAAAATAAAGAAAAGCTTTTCCTTTGAACGTGGGGACAAAGGTAGGAAGGCAATTCAGGAAATCTTGAAAACTGGAGATTCCTTTTTAGGTAAAGATTTTTTCCAGCAAGGTTAGGAAATGCGGGGTGTTTTACTTCCAGACTGACTTCAGTGTCCATGTGTAATAAAAGAAAAATAATTCTAAAGTCTTAAGACAAGAAGTGTGTTTCTAATATGAAATATAAAGTATGCATTCATAGTGATGGAAGTCTGATGCCCGACCAGATAGTAGTTTTTTCATTTAACTCCAGTTCTCCTTACAAATCAGATTGTAAAATGGGCAGGGAGGGTTCTCATATCGTTATTTATATATTGTAATACATTGGAACATGGAGTTAATGTTTCCAGATATGTGGCTTTTTTAAAGCTTCTTGGGTTGCAAAAGGTACTTCTTTGAGTAAAACTGGTAGAAAATAAAAAAGTGGACAATTTTGTTAGAAATTGCAGTTTTGTAATAAAATTGTACAATGAGCTTGCACAAGCTTTTTAAAATATCATTGCTGCCACTGAACAGGTCTGTAATTTATTTGTTCAGGAATGTTAGAGGCATTTTTGATTTATTTGTTTTTAGACAAGTTTTGTTAAGCAAGATAATGAGCAGAGCTGGTGTTAATCATTTACTATGCAACTCTGAAAAATGAAAATTTTGCATATCTTTAGCACTGTTGGGGAAAATAAATTCACTCGTAATGCTAATGGTCTATTGGTATAATTTTTTAAAAATGTTATCTGTTACTCTGGAGAAATTCAATACATTCATATGTTATGCTAAAAGCTAAACTAATCAATATATAATTATACATCCATATGTACATATGTATTGAGTAATCAGAAGTATTTGTTATCTGTAGAGATGAAAAATGAATTTGATGGTGGTCACTGCCATAGGTGACTACATATTTGCTTATGAATAACCCTTCAGGTGAATATATTCCTCATGTATTCACAATACAAAGTTTACTTTTTAGAACAGGCTCTCAAGAATGCCGAATGAGTTTGATCTCATTCCAGGTGGCCAGGAGTTTGCAAATATGGCACAAGTTGCCATGGCCTTTGCTGAATAATATTTATTTTAAGGATTTACTGTAACAGCTAAACTAGTATAGGATTTAGTGTAACTAATTTAGAGAATTTAAAGATTAGATGCCCTTTAACTTGCCTCTGTTTATACAGCTCAGAATTACGATATGTTCTGCCTGGCATGCAGTCCGCTGATTTTTAGGATTGCTATTTTCCGTTTTTCAGTTTCCTGCTGAACAACGATACTGTTCTGTATCAGTTTGTCTCTGAAGCCTTAGCAGGTGTTCTTCATGTATATCTGTATGGGTTTGGTGTGACTACTCCTCAGACAGATAAAACTGACTTTGGGTACCAGATGCTGATTCAAGGACTGAAAAAAATTTTTAAGCCTATCAGTCTCTGGTTACATCTGGGCCTCTCTCTCACTTTCAAAATCAAGAGGTCTTCAGGAACAAATATCTGTTACTTCCCTGGGAACTAATGGAATCAGTGTCTTTTGGATCATGTGGAAACTGTTAGTTGTATAAAGTGCCAAGGCTGGTTTGGGCTTTGTTGCTGCAGAAAAAGGGCTATGTATTTTCTACCTGTTAAGCATTCACCACTGAATGATGGAAGATGGGGAAACAACAAGCTGTCAGGAACTTAACTTATATATGAATTTAATAATCTTTTTTAAAAAATTAAGGATAGTGTGATCTGAGGAAGAGAGGTGAATCTTAGTAGTTTTGTTTTCTAATTGTGGCCTCTGTTCTTCAGAAATATCATAAAGGATAGGAGACTTTCTTTGCGTGGTCAATAATCCAAGTAATTTCTTAATGATGCACATGCTCTGTCATTTGCCTGTCAAGGAGAGATGCACCTCTAGTTTGAATGGAAAGACTTTGACTTACTCATGTGCCAGTGGACCATATGCTGTTGTAGGTGATGCTACTGGCTGCTTTCCCCATCACTACTTTCTTCTAATGCAATGCGTGACCAAGCAATAGTCTCTTTTTCTGTGCTATGGGGTTGGTTGGTTTGTTTTTCCCCAGCCACTAAAACTACCTCATCTTTATCACTGATAGCATTTGTAAGGGTTGACAAGAAATTCATCTTTGCATCTGAGAATCATGGTTTCCCACTAAGTAAGATTGAGAGAATACATAGAATACTTGAAATATGCTTGTGCTTAAATAGCACCGGAACAAGCAATTGAAATCTGAGGAGGGTAGGTCATGTCCTTTTAGACCACCTTCTCCAGGAACATGCATGGCTTGACTGAGATTTTCTGATCTCTGATAAGGTGAAAGAGAAAGGAAGGGAGAAGGATACTGTATTTCTAAAACAATTTTTAGCACCTTTAGTAGTAACAAACCCCATGAAGCTTGGTGACTTCTGAAATATTCTGCCACTGTAAGCATGAACCTCCATCATTGAGGTCAATAATGAATTTGACTGTTTCTTTACTATGGGCTAAATTCCAGGCTGTGTTGTTACTCTATACTGCACTCCATTTCTTGTCTTTGTTGTTATGCTCATTTATGCCAGAAATAGAATGCAGTTTGACAGCTATCACTACAAGTGCCTGTGGACATCATATACAAGCCAAATGCTAGATGGTGATAAATATGTTATGATTAGACCTTGGTATCTAGATCATATGTACTATAGTGAAACCAATACTTGTTTGCTCTCTTCTTCAGAGGAAGTAGGTTTGCATTAAATTAGAGATAGATTGGAAACAAAAATATCAAATCTTCTAAAATCTTTTAAAAATCTTTTAAAAATGAATATTCAGTTTAATTCAACTTGTTGCTGGAATGAAATACAACATTTCTGAATGTTTTATAATCCCATTTTTAGTGATGCAGCTACAAAAAGGTAAGAAGAAATGCTGTGTTCTGCTTAAAGTGATAAGACAGAGCAGAAATTTTTGGCAACCACAAATGTAAGAGCTATAGACGTAGATAGCAAAATATAAGAAGAATGCTTAAAAAGGGAATTCTATTTTAAATTAGATTTAAATGAAAAAAACTTGAAAGAATTTGCTTGCTCACTTCTGTCAGTGAATGCATGCTAGCCCTTCTTCCCCTTTGGCACAGACTGTATGAAAAGCAAGGGCAAAGATGTGTAGGTGGTGTTGGTCCCCTCTCTGCTCAGAGCTGTGTCCCAGAAAAGGGAAGAGTGAGGTGGTGTGCATCCCATTTCTAAACATCTCCGGCTGAGGGCATCCATGGAGAAGTTGATAGCATTTAGTAAAACAACCCTGCTCAGGTGAAGTTCCTGAGTGGTAACACTGGCCCTCCTGCAGGCAGGTTCTGGGGATGCGACAAACACAGTCACCAAGCATGAACTGGCTCTTCAGTGTGTAGTGGGGTATTGCTGGACCAGCTTCATCCTTAGGCACAGCAATTGTTGCGTGTTCTGACAAATGTAGGGGTTAACTGGTGCTGTAGCTAAGTACAGCATTCCTCTTCGCCAGACTGGTGGGATTTATTAGGAAAAATGGCAGTCTTGGCTGTGAATCCCCGCGTAAGAACGTTTGTCATTCACGTGCTTCATTTATGTAATGCTGTGATAAAAGAGACTTGATAGCTATGAGTTTGAAGTTTGTTATCAGTGCCATGTTTACTAACTTGTACCTAACCTTCCTCCTTAACCCCTGATTACAGGCAGTAATAATAGGTAATTACTTTCACTAGCCTTAAATGTACTTACTTTTACAAAATATACTCATTTTCATCAGGACTGTTGAAATACATTTCTTGAAAGGTAGGATGTCTTTTTAGCGTAAGCAATGGTAAATTCTGAATGAGTTGTTGGTACCCTTAAGATTTGTGAAGTTCTCTAATAGGTATTCAAGAAGGTAGCTTCAATGCCAGGTAATATCTGTATTCTGAAGTGTTATGAAAGGGGTTTTTCATACTTCTGTTTGTACTTGCCACTGTTCAGTTTTGATCTGTAAATTGTGTATATCTTGCATTGGTTTTAAGTTTGAATAACTATATCAAAACTGTTGGAGGATCCTTATTTGGAGTGATTGTACTTTTGCTATTGAATTAAGATAAAGGCTTGCAGTTGGTGGGTCTGCCCTGTGTGGCCCCCCCCCCCCCCCCAAAAAAAAAAAAAAAAAATTTTTTTTTACTCTGGACAAGGAGATAGAAATCTGGTTATGTCTTCAGGCTTTCTAGGCAGTAGCCCTAGTCAGAGTGCATTAGATGTATTTTGTACCTACTCATATTTCCAAGTGGAATTTCCTAGATGGATGTACAGCAGTCTAAAGCATAGTGAGATCTAAATTAAAGAGATAACAGGATGCTCTCAGCACCCCATTGAACTTGGTCTGCTGTGACAAGTGAGAATTTCCTTCAGGTAACTTGTAAAAATGGGGTTTGTAGGAGAGTATTTAGCCAGGGATATTGTAATCAGATGCTAATTTCTTCCACATCTGTTGTCTTTTAACATCTTCTAGAGGTGCTTGCAGTATTGGAGTCCTTCCCATGAGTGGCTCTTCTAGTATAGTGTAAGCAGACAGGGTCAGGTAATGAACACAGAAAAGGCTGCTTTAGTTCTAGTTACACAAAATCTCTCCTTGTGAACGTAAGTATGTTGACATTATCAGCAGACACGTGTCCATTTTGTATTGCAGGAATGTGCAAGCTCAAAGAGGCAGAAAAGTGTGATAAGAAAACCTGGCATGAACAACCAGATTCCACCGATGCGTGAACATAAACACACACCAGCTCACAGATACACAAATATTCCGAGGCAAAAATAAAATAGCTTCTTGGCACATCTTATTCACACTTAATTGGCTAATTGCCCAACTGGCACTGGCAGCATTACAGAGATAATATTTTTTTAAAGGGTGAACAATTCCTCAGCAATGTCTCTGATACCCTTCATATGAATATCTTCTCCTTTAATAGCAGGCATAGAGGTTTAGCCATTTTTTAAGATTGACGTGTATTTTTGTTCAGTACAAGGAAAAATATGTACATTGAGAGCTTCTTTGCTTGGAGTAAGTACAGAAGACAGAATATTTATGTTAAGCCAAATAATTTCATATACCTATTCCTATTTTTGTAGGATCCATTTTGAAAACTTCTATGTAGTAGATGACAGAAGAGGTCTGGGGACTTTCCAACATGACTATTCTGTATTGTAGAGATTTAAATAGAAAATGTAAGGTGTTTCCCTTTTTGTTGTTACTGTTGGAATGCAGTAGCATGACCAGCTGGTAATGGGTTAAGGGATCAGCTTATAGAAATTTATTGTTCAGGGGGCTGAACGGCTCAGGGGATTAGTAATTGGATACAGATCCTGTCACCTCCAGACTTTCTGTTCACATGCAGCTCATCTTGATACTGACCACAAGTTGTTACTCTCTGATGATTTTCTGATAGCTTCTCTTTTAAAAGTTTGTTGGTTTTTTTTCTCTTACTGCAGTAAAAGTCACCATCAGAAATGACACTGACATTTGTTGTCACATTGAAAAAAAATCACAATTGAAAGGGTATGGAAAATGAACTTTAAATAATAGTGTCTAAAATTAATATTGGTAGAAAATAGAGGGATATTAAGAATTACAGACCAGTGAACTGTAAGCGCTGGGTAAATTGAAGTTACATTTTAGAATACAACTCTAAAATACAGTCATAATGCCAAGGCAACACAGTGTTGCAAAGGAAGAATATTACCAAATATTTATACATGCATGCAGGCTACTTCTTGTACAGCAGTGAGCAAATACAGCTAATGTGGATAGCTGTGCATCCTTTAACAAATTCCTTTATAAAAGGAGAATAAATACCTATCTTATTGTGGCTTTAGAGTTTTGTTGTGGATTAGAGATTGATAAAAGAGAAACTTTTTAGATGAATTGTGTGTCATATCACAAAGCATGCAATAGGCATACCATGGCTGATGCACTGTTTCAAAAAAAAAAAGTAAAAAATCTCTCAGACATTGTTATTTAATTACCAGCACCATTATGAGACTGTTCTATTGAAACCATTGATTGTTCCACTGAGGCAGTTTGGCCATTTCATAATGTCTTACCCTGCACTGATCAAGCTGCATGTTTGATACTTTATTTTTAAGGGTACAAAACAAGTCCTAAATATCATGCGTTTGACAGATATGTCATCTAGTCAAAAGAAGGGAATTCCTTTGTCTTCTAAAAGCAATTTTTCCTTCTGTTGTTGGACTCCCCAAAGGATGTGATCAATATGTCACTGTGCTTCATAAGAAATTCTCTTGTTGAACTTGTGCAGAAGACAAGTGCTCGTTGAAATTGCATTGGTAGAGAAATTGGTGTCGTTTATATTTAATGGGATTGGTCATACATTTTAGGCCCTGGTTACACAAGGTTCTGTCTGTCTTCCAGTTCTCTTGAACACTTTTCAGGACTGTGTGGGAGGTGCTCAGTTTTTGGCAGAATGGAAACCTTTGTTGAATCATTATATTTTTCTGGCTGTTCAACTACAGTTTAGGTCGCATTTTAAAAGTGCTAATAAAGAAGGGATTGTGTAAGTAAATTCTCAGAAATGTAGGATAATGTCTGTGCTCAGCAACATTTTTAAGGTTCCACCTGTCCTAGGGGTCTTATGTGAAGCGCAGGGTATCTGCAGCACTGTCCCTCTTCAAGAGGAGCTAAATTGCACCATACCACATTAGATATGTTCAACTCTTGCTAGGTCAGTGGTCTTAAAAATATTATTTCAGAAACTCTATTTATGATAAATTTAAAAACATTTTGATAAAATTAAAAAAAACAAACAACCAACAGTTTCTTTCTGGAGGATCCTTGGAGCTGGTACTTATTGGAAATTGTACTGTCTGTACAAAAAAGACAGTTGCTTTTTATTTTTAGGTGGAATTTTTAAATGAAACTAAATTAAGTTTAATGGCTTATAACATTGCATGAATTTGTCAAAACTGATCAGCTGGATTGCTACACAATGAATACTGAAAATGTTCTGGTTTTTAGGCTTATAATAGCCTACAGCCATTCAAAAGTCAAAATGTTATTTGATGATTTCAGAATGTTAATGAAATTATTATTAATAGCATATATATTAATCTTAATGATATATGTAAATATGGGCAAATGTAAAGCTCTGTTGACACCAAAAAAATTATTCTGCTGCTGAAAGTAAACCTGGGGTTAAATTTCAGTGATCAAGCATAAAACAGTCTGCTCTAAATGCGTCAATAAAAAAATTTCTGATAAAGTTTGAAATTGTGTACAGGCTCAGGAGATTTGGAGTGTTTGTTAGTAGAAAAAAA
Source organism: Buteo buteo (assembly GCF_964188355.1). Classification (NCBI taxonomy): domain Eukaryota; kingdom Metazoa; phylum Chordata; class Aves; order Accipitriformes; family Accipitridae; genus Buteo; species Buteo buteo. Next base: position 12,788,020 of record NC_134173.1, on the reverse strand, counting down.
TTTTGAAGAGGAGAGGATGATTATATTTGCTTTTAAATTAGCAGAAATAGTAACAGACTGTTCTGATTAAATAAAAAGATGTAAAAGGCTTTGCTTCATTGTTATCTTGATTTGATATATTATCATATCTAATAAATGTATAAGTGTGAAGGGTCTTTTGGGGGGTGGGAGTAGTATATATCATTCTCCACTGGTGATTCATTTGGGTAATTTGATTTGACTGGCTTGATTTTTGTTTCTGTGCTTCCTGTTCTTTAACTTAAAAACGGTCCTCTTGTAAAATGCATGTAATTCTTTTTTCTTTTTTTCCTATTTGGTGGTGTTAATCAAGCCATAATATGGTTTTCATGGTTGTTTTCTTTAATGCCAGAATCTTTTTTTAGAAAGGCAGCAGGTTTATATCTAGGGAATGTAGAAATTTCTTGTCTGTAGTTATATGCAGTAAACAGCACGATACATTTTTTTTTTTATTCTAATATCTATCTTTGAAAAGCTAAATTTTGCTAGTAGGATATGATCTCTGTATTGCAACGTGAAAAAGAGGGAGTGAACTTTATTATATAGGAGAATTTCATGGTGTTTTACCTGTTGAGGGCCCTGTAGAGCCACAAGTATAGTACAGTAACTTGACTAAGTGACAGGCAGTAGCAGCCGTGGTGTCACTGTGTATTATCACCTCATGCTAGCTGGAAGCACTCCCTGAAGCCGATCTAGGTTGTATAGTCCTAGATGAGGTCTTCATGGGTGCTGACCATAAAAAGTTCATCAAAGTAATGAGGCGAGGCGAGAGCTTGGCGCTCATGGGCAGAGCTCAGCACCAAGGAGTGTGAACCGGCTCCAGCTGTGACAATAAAACAGCAGGTGGCTGCTGTCATTAGGGGTGGCAGATGAGGCAGGGGACTAACATTCAGCCCACAAAACTCTCATTTGTTAGCCATCGCCACTGTACCATGCAAAATAGCTTCCATCTCAGTCAATTTTACTTTGCAAAATATTACACAGTCACCATAAGAAAATTAGAGCCTTGGGTTTACAGGTTCCTTGGATCTTATTATCAGAAAACTCTGCGCTCGCAGGTTATGTGGAAAATTGGACTTTTTTCTCCCCTGAACAGTTTGAGGATCTTTAGAGTAATTTTATAATAGGACGTTTCCACCCAGGCATGTGTTTATTGGTTAATATTTTGGACTATTTTGTTTGTAACTCTTCATAAAATCAATTCCATCCCTCTATTCGGCTATGTGTTGCACGTAACATTGCCTACTATTCAGTACTATAGAAGTTGCGCACTGATGAGACTATTTCTGTCTCCATGTCTGTCCAGGTAGGCATTTCACGTCATAAGTAATGGTTTTGGGGGTTCTGCTAATCTGAGAAATTGTAAAGAAAGATTTCATTTTTTTGTTTGGTTATTTCTGTTTATAACAAGTGAGAAAGCATTTTGTATGTATTTAATCTTTGCGGAGCATAATGTTAACTGCCTAAAATTTGAGGCCTTTCTCTTCTGAAAACCATCCCAGGGCGACTCAGCCCTTCTGATGCGTAGAATGCAGTGAGCCCTGTGGGTCTCACGGGTCAAACAGTGGGGAGCTGCATTTGTTCCAAAGTGAGAGCCATTTTATTTGTAACGTGTTACAAAGCTAAGCAGAGAGTTCTGTGTTGGTGCTTGCGTGCCCTGTTCCATAGCTGTGAGCAGCCGCTGGGAAATATGGTGTTTTCAGGTGGTTATTTGGACACATAGGTGTTTTTGTGTACACACGCCTCAGTTGTGAACATATTTATTGAATTTCAGTGCTCTAACAGGAATACACTCATTAAAAAAAAATAAAATGTGATGCAATACTGAATAAAATGGAGTCCCACCATGTGTGTTGGTACCTGTGTCGCCTTTGCTGTGAGGTTCCCCTCCTACTGAAAGTGGATCTATAGGATCCCATCACTTCATGCTAGCACTTGAGATAAGGCTTTATGGGGTTGTGGTTGCAACAACAGCAAAGATCAGAAAAGGAAAAACCCTTTAATTGTAGCTTCATTTCAGAAAGACACTGAGACTGAAAATAGTTTTTCTTAAAGAGACGTGGTTTATGTCTCTTTATAGGACCAGGTTGTCGCTTTATACGTAAAAACTGAAGTTCTGTAATTTATCCTGGTAGTAACGTACCTCAGAAACTTGTTTGGCGAGCTCAGAAAAAGCTGAATTCCTTTTATTGCATCTTTTCAGGTAATTTATCAATTCTCCTTTCTTTTTTAGATAACGTGCCATGAGCTTTTCTTTGCAACAAAACTGATTTCTCCTTCACTTGTTTGTTCATATGTACACTCAATATGTGTGAGTAAGTATATCTAGGCCCTTGAGATCAAAGATGTTTTTTTTCTTAATTCCATTGGGCACCTATGTAGTTCCCATCTCCCTCATGCTTGTTTTGTGGCCAGAAATGGTCAGAGTTAATCTTAACTGCTGGCTGGGATTGGAATTTTCTTTGCCAGAGAATATCTTCTGCTGTGTCACAGATATCATCTTTATGACTGTACTAATTTGTCTGATCTATATTCCTTTGGTTTTCCCAGACTGGTAACAGTCTTCATACCTACTGCATGCAATATCCATACTGGACTGCAAGAATGGATTTTTTTGTGCAAAATATCCTTCCAAATTCAGGGGGAGGGGGTTTATTGTCTTTATTGCTTCAATAACAATTGTATCTCAGGTGATTATTAATCCCTGCAGTCCTGGCTTTGGACTTCTGTGTCTGAAGTGGGTCCTGCTGGACATCAAAGGCAAACCTAAGAAACACCAGACTGTGCTTAGCAGCTTTAGTGACTAATAATTCTCCTACTAAGTCTCTCATGGGACAAGTGGACTAATGCCACTGTTACCACCTGGAACTCTCATTTGAATAGACTTCCATGCTGTTCTTAATATCATCTGTACACTCTATGTTCAGTGCCATAATTTGAGAGAGTTTTGTAGATCTGTAGTATTTGTAGAGTGCATAAGAGTTCAGCATATCATGGTTTCCTCTAACAGTCCCTGTTACTTTCTTCCTTCTCCTACCACTGAAGGAGGAGGAGGCTGGCTGAAGTTGTTGCAACTCTCAGCTTTTGGGGAGAGTTGGGGGTGGCTGAGATGGGAATATCTGGAGACATTAAGATGCCACTCGAGATTGAAAACTCTGAGCTTTTATTTATGCTCCGTGACTAATGAAGATGTCTTTTAACAATGAAAAATCAAACGTTAATCAAAGATACTAGCCAAGTGTTAGGCATACAGTATGGTTGGCCTGATGGCACAGTGTTTGGTGGTTCTTAGTCTCTGAGGTAGCAATGGCTGGGCTTGAGAACCCTTGGACAAGGAAAGCCAGACAGAACCAAGGTGGGTGTCCTACCCTCCCTGCCCCCCCCCCCCGCCCAATGCTGCAAACATGTTTATGTGTATACAAGTACCAGATGCATTTTTATGGCCGGAAACCAATCTAATCCAAAGGATTACCTTCTTTTTTCCTCAGCTGGAACCAGTCTGTTCTGATTTGACCAGACTGTTGTTAAAAGTTCATCCATGTGGATGGTACTTCTAATGGTTACACATTAGGTCCTGCTGTCATAGTTTTACTATTTTTATGCAGTTGCAGCTACTTTGGCAAACAGATATTCTGTAGTATTTTGCTTTCTACCTTAAGTCAAACAGTCTTGTAGAATGCCTGGTTGTAAGGCAAAAAGGATATGTTTTACAGCTGAATTGAAGTCTCAGGAATAAACAAATCAACCAGCACTTGCTTTTCTATGTCAAGTGAAGACCTAGGGCAAGATTCTCACTACTCTCACAGATCAAGCAGACTGCAGAGCCTTAGCTCCAGCCACCATCTATCACCAGCAGCGCTTTCAAATTGTGGGTAAATTGTCAATAAAAATTGTGTGTGCCTTCTGATTGTGTATGACTTCTGAGCAGTTCAGTCATCAGATAGTGACCAATTTATTCATCTCATTTCTTTCTTCGTACCTCACAACTTTGCAGAAGACCGCAGGCACTGTAGCTGCTGAATTGACTGAGTTATATATGGTGGCACTGTTACTCCAGGCCCTATATGTTTTCTAGCCCACAATCAACTATCTTTAGATTTGTTTTGATTTCCTTTAAAGACAGGCAAGAGTAGATTCTTTTGATGATGAGGATTTTGCTCTCAAGATAGCTCTTCCTGTAGAAGCTCTGCATAAAACCTGGTAACTCAGTCCTCAGTGCAATTTCTGAGCAGTTAGGAAGAAGCTACAACATCAAAAGTGTCTTTTTATTCAAAAACAACAAAAGATTAAAATTAAGTATGCTTGGCTCTATTCGTTCTGCTTTTAAGTAGAAACTCATTGAAGCATCCTTATTTTGAGATAGTCTTGCAGGCTGTTTCTTACACTTACAACATACATAGACTTTGCTCCTTAGAATAGCTGGGAAGCTCTGTACAAACTGTCTGCAGAAAGTCAGATATTTAAAAACTCCTCTCAGGGCACTTAGAGATGTGGTTCCCATGACTTTCCCAAAAGATTGAGTCTACTTGGAAGAACTTCCCACTTCAAACGTTAGTCCGTTCATACTGCTGTCTCTTTCCAGATACAAGATGATGATATGTGGAACTGATGCCTACTGCATCAAATTCTGTATCTGAAGTCCTGAGCATGCTAGGAGATAGACTGGGTCACGAGTAGGGAGACAGGCCAATGTCTGAAGAAAGGGAGGGAGTGGAAAAGGTGGGGACTAGAGTTATGGGAATGTTGGATGTACATATGGTGAGAAAAGAGAGGACGTAAGCAATTTCTCAGTGGCAAGGCTGGTAGGTGCTGTTTTGGATCACATAAATGAAGGCTTACAGCTATAAGCACAATTTAAAGCATTCCTGCAGCCTCATTTAGCATAACAAGTATGTTCTCTGGTGGTGGTATGTTCCTGGATGTTGATGGTAGCCTCTTCTAGATGCAAGACACTGCCAACACTGAGCCTAAGGTTGCATTTCAGAATTGAGGCAAAGAGGTTTGCATCGTAATAGTCCGAGAGGTTGATAGTGGTGCTAAAGAAAGCACATTGCGATTCTGTCTTTTTTTCTTTTTTTTTTTAGTACTTTGTGCAGCTGTTAGATTACTGAACACCTGTTAGAGGTGACAGTTACAGATGTTTCATAACCAATGAAAATTAATAGAACATGTGATTTTTTTTATTTTTTTTTTAGTTTAGAAGTGATTTGGTAAGGTGTATTTAGAAATGTAATTACATACTGCTGCTGTCTACCATTATCACTTAACATTCATTAACTCCTCTGAATATTGAAACAAACATTTCTTGTAGCGGTACTAATTTTCTCATGTATTTGTAAGGTGATTTCCTGACAGAGTGAACACCTTCTGACTTTAAACTTTTTGCCACTGTTCAGCTATTTTTGGTATGCTCATTAAGCAAACAAAATAAGTAGAGAGCCATTTGTTTACTTACCTATCAATTTAGCAATATACTGTATAATAAACAATCGCCTGTTTATTTCAGTTTTTTACTAGCCAATGTTTTATTTGACTCTGACAGAATTGTGGATATTTAGATGGACAGTAGATCAATTTTCAGTAGGAAAATTCAAGTTTAAAACAAAAAATATTTTATTACATTTTATTTGTTTGAGAAGAATACCCAGCAGCATAATGTTGAAGTATTTTGTTATAGTAATGGTGCATGTTTCATTTCACCAGTTTCATTTCTAAGCATAGGTGTTTGGTGAGAATTAAAAGGTATGCATTTCCTAAAATTGATTGCATTTTATTTGGGTTTTTTTTGGTCTGACCTGTTTCACTGGTTATTAATTTTTAATTTAATCATAAATGATATTTTGTTGTGAATTTTGTAGTCTTCCTAATTCCTGAGGTTTGGAGGGTGGTGGCTCTAAGAAGATGCCACCACTTCAAACTCTCTGTTGTTCATTTAAGATGTCATAGAGTACTGTAAGAAAAGACCCACTTGTTTTCAGAGAAATCCTCTACTAAGTCACTTTAAGCTGACTAGTATTTCCCTTGATTTGCATGCTGTTATGGCTTGAAAGAGCAGACACGATCTTCTGGTGTAGTTTATTATGGTATTGTGAAATGGATAATGCTTTGGGCCCTGTTCTGTCACTTTTTATGCATGCACATCTGAAAGTGTATTGGCGGTGTTTTATATGGTCCAAACTATATTTCTTATGTATAGTATGATGTTGCATCATTTACTGAAATATTTGGCCATGCAGTAGTGTTTAATTGTGCAATCCAGCCTATATGCTTTCAGCCACACGGTAAGATTCTCTTGAAGTAACTAAGTCCCATTTTCAGCAGAGAGTTACGTGCTAAACAGTGCAATGGCTTCCTCCCTCCTTTAAGGAGGCAAAGTGTGTGGTCTCTGGAAGCTGTTGTCAGTGCACATAAACAGTACCGTATTTACTGTATGCCATGTGAGCTGCTTTTTATTTTATCTCCAAATCTAAAAGTTGTCAGTTCCACTCTTAAGTTTCCTCTCACCTTTATGTTAATAACAGTTATCACTATCTGGACTTGGCTTATTCCTGCATCTGCTGTTGAAGGGTACTTTTTGTATTTAAAGAAAACCCACCACAAAACCCCCAAACCAATAAAATTCAGGATGGACCTATAGCTAACCTACAGGAAACCTTTCTGATTTCAGTTACATAACTTCAGGTGAGGCACGCAATAACAAATAAGTGAGTTCCCTCGTGGGGGATGAAATAATGTAAATACTGCCAGTGTATTCCTCTTTTGCCACAGTCCTTACGATGACAGACAATTTCTGTCCTGGATGGTTTACATTATAACATACATCTCTTAAAAGAGGGATGGCGAGAGGACTCTGCAACTTTGGATGGCAAGATCTCTCCAAGTGAGCTTGAGTGGAATAGTAGAGGATGTTTTCTGGTTTATTTAGTTTGCTCTCCCTTTGTACCCAGGTCTCTTCTGCCAGAATATGTAAAAGGAGATAATTGTGCTTATTGCTACTATTTTTATGGCCATGTGGCTAATAATTCTTTCACATCTTGAGGGACACAGATTGGTGGCAGAAAGCAACAAGAATATTTTGAGGGATGTCTCTCTCTTCTGGTTGATAGATGCAGGAATATGCAGGAACAACATAGTCGATTGATTGATAGTGCGCAACTCATCCATAATGATCTGTCTGATATAGCAGTAAATTATTTTTGAGATTGATGCAGGTCATTGAACAGCACATTGACAATCCTGTTGTCTGTCATCCTGTTCAAAGCAAGTCAGGAACAGTAGCTGCTGTGATACTCAAGTCTATCTTGGGTGCAAGCTGTGTACAGGTGTTCCACTAGTATAAGTTGTTTTTTCCCTTCACTTTTTCATTGGCCACCTTGACTTCATTGCTCGCTCATTACGAGTAACAGTAAAAATGAGACGAGGTATTTTTAGAAGGGAAGGCTTTAGTCTGTTGCACCGATGCTTTCATATTGACATAAAATTAATTTTTGAAAATGTTGGGTTTTGAACTTCAGCAACAAAACATCTCCATGGAAAAGCTGAAAAGTTAATAAATAATTAAGAAATATACCTGATTGTTGTGTGGAAGATTGTTAAGTTAAAAAACCCCAACCAAACAAAAAAACTAACAACCAAAAAACCCACCTTCAAACTTAAGGCAGAAGGGCTAATAATTCTCAGAAATTTAAAACTTATGTTAGTCTTCAGGTTCCACGATTTACCATGATATTCTTGCTGTGGTACTATGGTTCTTGTCTTGTTAGTGATGGCAAAGTTGTCCTCATTTTACCTCTTTTGGTTTCTGTTCTCAAGAGAAAAAGGTTGTATTTTCCAGTCTGCCAAGTTTCTCACACTTGAAGATGATGAAGGAGCCACATATGCCAAATGTATGCGTTTTACTTTCCAGTTTAATTGTGTTAGTGAGGGTGGAGCATAAAATAGCCGTATTGTTCTTGAACACATGGGGTCAGCAGGGAGTATAAGGCGCTGCGTCACAGGGCTCTCAGCGTCACAGACTGGGTGATTACAGGTGGCTTGTTAACCTTCTGAAATGTTATTGATTTTTTTTTTTTCCTAAACTTAAGAAGAATAGCTGTAACTGTTAGCTGGAAGTAATAAGACCTGCTTCATTTTGCTGCTAAATGAGTCAGCAGAAAACCCCAGCTTTCCTATGCAGGGTTCTAGGACTTGACGTCCTGTCACAGAGGGCATGAAGTTTTTCAGATATTTGGATGTTTTCCACACTAGGCTTCGCCCTGCCAGATATTTACTTGAACCTGACATCTTGTCACAAAGGGCATGAAGCCTTTCAGACTACTGGATATCTTCCATACCAGACTCTGCCCTGCCAGATACTTTCTTTTAAATTGAGTCCCTTGCGCGCAGTCATGCAAGAGAGTTATCAGTGCCCCAGTCTGGACCCTTCAGAATCAGCAAACGTCCACGAATGATGGACTTGAAGAAATTCCCAGGAATTTAGACTTTTGATGCATGGAGAAAAAGATTACTTGTTCATAGAAAACCATTGCTTTCTGGGCAGTTCTGTGTTTTCCTCTACGGTCTTGTTCCTGAAGCTGACCTGCTGAATACAAAATTGTGACAGAGAGATGAGATTTGGGTAGCAACTTTTTATATAATTTTTGACACCTTGAAAACATAGTTTTTCAAGTTCATATGGACTGTTCATGTACTATTTGACTAAGTCCTGATCTGAATATATGAAGTTCTACTTTTATGTGTAGAACATGTACAAATCTAAAGTACATGCAAAAAACTGTAATTACATATACAAGTTTTATTGAACATTCCGAAATGCATGTAGGTCATGATATTCCTTGAGAAACTGCACTATTTCTTTCTTTTACTAATTGATAACCCTGTTGGCATGAATCCACGTGAACCACTCATTCAACTACAAACAATTAGGGTTTGCAGTGTATTTCAAGACATAGTAAAGAATAAGAGCACTTCATTCAGGTAATAAGAACTATTGAGCCCATGCTGTTGTTTACTTGCCTGAACGTGCTGTCCCCTGTCTTGGCATGATCCATGCAGCTTGCCTTGATTTTCTGGTTTCTTGCCTCAGGTGAAGATACAAGGACAGGAATTCAAGCACAGATCATGGAAAACAAAAACTGATGCAGACAGGATAATACATTATTTCCTCATATCTGTGATGGTGTATAAAAGTTTAAGAGATCCTTTTTCTTATTATTCCTTGAAGCTGTCAGATCTCCCAGGTGATTTATCCAAAATGGTAAACCATTCTATCCTTTCTGAGTGCCTGAAACCTATGATAAAACCAAGTACTAAATACTAATAATTTAAAAATAGCATTCTATTCTGCTTTTTTTTTTTGGTTTTGTTTGTGGGTGTTGTGGTGTGGTTTGTTTTTTTTGTTTTGTTTGTTTGTTTTAAAAAGGCTTTCAAGGAGCATTTTAAAGCATTCTGTGTACTTGGGGCCTGCACATGTCATGTAATAGCTTACCTGTATTTTCAGGGTTAAATTCCTGTATAAAGAGGTTCTGGACAGTTTAAAGGAGATGTAAAGGATATTGAGAATATGAATAAAGGGTAGATATTCATTGTTATTCTCCTGGACTTTTCTGCTGTCGTCAAACATTGTTGTCTGTAAGATAAATTCTCCAAGAGCAGTTCCAGAGAGCAATGTATCCTCTGAGAAGTGATTTAAAATTGCTCTTCAACTGCTGGATACCTTGTTTGTAGAGTCCCACAAAAATAAATTCTTGTGCTGTTCCTCCTCAGCAGTTATGTGCAGTTACAAGATGACTGGTCTGTTGACATAACTTCAAGTGACTTTCTGGTAGGGGTAAGATGTAGCTCCTTCCCTGGAACTAGGCCAAGGCTGAGCACTTCCACATAGGAGATAACAGATTTCATGACTTTATGGTCCAGAATGCTTGTTTTGGTTGGGGGGTGTGTGTGTATGTGTGGTGGGGGGGGTTAACTTGGTTTTTCACTAACACAAAGATACACATATTAAAACCAAAAAGATTCAAAACATAATAAAACCTAGACTCTTTTGCCCTCTTAAAAGAAGATACTTCACAGAGCCCAACTCTCTCCCTGCAGAGAAAATGAGAGAACAGACAATACGTGAGATTATTCATATTCCTTGGGTACTGCGATGATAAACATTGTACATGCTGAAGAACTTGTATTACACTAGAATAAAAAGTGAGAGTAAAGATTGTCCAATATGTTTCTTTATTCCCAGAATTAGAAGTCCCTTTCTTTTGTACATTAAAATATGCTTTTATAACTGAAGACAAGTCTGTAGAGGCTCCTAAATCAGTTACAGACATTCTCAGAGTGAGTCCAAGTACTGTTTGAAGACTGCCATGGAATATGAGTGGACACGTTCCTACAAAGCCACAACTCTTCTAAACTGAAAACAGAATATTCTGCGAACTTATTTTGGGAAAGGTACTCATGTATTTCCGATTGAAAGTTATTTTTATTTATAGTTTATGTGCAAAAAATTGTCCGTGGGGAGCATGGATGCTATTCTAAAGCTCTGTGTCATTTTTCAACCTGTCTTTAATTTATCCTGAGGTTTGAACATAGGGAGTGTAAGATGGAGGATGTTGCTAGTTTGGAGCCAGAGTAGTTGAAAAACCACTAAAAAAGTTAAACCAACAAAATGCCACTGCAAGCAAATGAAATCCTACCTACTTACCTTTACTCACTGCAAGAGGAGACTTCTAGGAGCAGTCTTCCTAATGAATGGAGGGAACTGCTAGTGACCATGGCTTGGATGTATAGGCTAGGTGTTTCTGCCTTTTGAGATGTGACCCTCAGGAGAGCAGCTGGGCTGTGACTTCTGTCTTCATGTGGGTTGGGGATGAGTATGTCCAGATCGGAGTTTGTAAAACTGGTTCCAGGCCTCTAGTCTGGCCTGCCTTGTGTGTATTGGAAACAGTAGAGTATGGCAATTACAGGTTTTTCCTACTCCCTTTTGATGTGTTTCTGAAACTAGTTAATTTCTACCAGTTAATTTGAATATTTCTATTTCCACTAGAAATAAATAAATAAGAAATGAGAAATTCAATGAAGCTTACTTCATTGAATTGGTGCTTACTGCAGCTGATGGAAAGATTTCCTTTGATTTGAAGATGTATTAGAGCAACATATCTTGAAAGCATTTGCTCCTTGAGTCCTTACTGGTGCCAGCCAGACTTCCCTTAAGATTCGTTTCAAAACACCAAGGCAAAGTCATGTCTGTCTATTCAGTTCTGGCAGTATCTTAGGAATAACTGATTTACCTCAGCAGAGGTAAATAGCATAAGCAAAACCAATAGTTTTGACCACTAAAACAGTAATTGCTTAGAAACCTGGAGTTACTGAATGTACTGAAAACACTTTTTGTGTTTGTTTTGTAAAGCCAGCAAACACCGCTACCACCTCTCTCTTAAAATCACCTGCAATATTTAGTAAACATAAACAAATAGTTCCCACACTTGGGGGGGGTGGGGTGGGGAGTGTGTGTGGGGTTTGGTTGGTTTGGATTTTTGTGTGGGTTTTTTTTTTTGGGGGGGGGGTGGGGGTGGGTGTGGTTTTTTAGCTTGTCCTCAAACTCAGCATCCAAACCAAGATGTTTAGACTTTGCAGCAATTCGAAGGAAGAAAATTCTTTTGTTTCAATAACGGCTGACTCTGGTAATATTTTTTTATCTCATTCTCAATTTCTTATGAAAATAACAACTTTGCTTTTATTTTTAAGGCCTGATTCTGTAAAGTAGGAAGCTGTTCATGAGCTATGCTGAGCACTCCAGGCTTGCACGGAAGCATTCTGCTGTCTTCAAGTCTTAAGTCTTCAAGCCTTACACTAAAAAGCTTAAAATGCTAGTAGGTGCTGAGGCACTTACTGAGTCAGTCTTCATTTTATTTGTGCTGTGTAACAGCAGCAAAATGGTTACTCAGAACCTAGATACAACAGAGAGGAGACAGCTAATGCGAGATTAATTGCTTCACATTATTAACAAGGCCTTTGTCTTTGATTTTGCAGAAAGGTATGTCTGTCTGTACCCCCTGCAGTTGTGCAGTATAAGAAATGTTCAGCTTTTGTTTGGAAGCTTCAAGTACACAGGCTCAGAAGGAAAAAAACCCAAAACTCAAACCCCAAACAACCAACTTCCCTAGAAATACTATGTAGCTGGTTGGGGTCTTTATCTTCCATGTAAATAGCAAAGTATGCCTTTACAACTTTGATTGCACATTGCCCTTTCACAGTCATGTCTTTGGTTTATTTTTCTTTCAGAGAAGGGGAAGAATGAGGTTTGTAACAGGAAATACAAGTATTAATAAATTAAAATCTGGTACCTTTCACAGCTGTGTGGAAATGGTTAGTATTTCTGCTGAAAAGCAAGGGCAGTACGTTCTGAATACCTTGTGCTGTTATTAGAACACTTTTTTTTGTTACAATTATTTTTCCTATGTACAGTAATTCTGATGACACTTGCATAGTAATGATGGTAATGGTGTCATAGATTATTCACGGTTGTAATGATTATGGTGCCATACTTATATTTTGTGTAGAGAAAAGTATTTAAGATATTTTTTTAATGTCTTTTTTTGTAAAAAAATAAGGAAATTGCTATCATTTAAATAAGACAGAATTATATTCTTACACCTTAAGGGATGCACAAGAGAGATTCTTTGTAATAATGTGAAAGTGCCCAAAGTAGATCAGACATGGAGAAGCTACATTAACATATTTTTAAAGGAAAAGTACTGTCTCTTGGCTTTTGTGGCTCTTATACCCCATAGTGCTAGTGTTTTACAGTCCTTCCATTGTCCATTACTGCAAACACGTCCAGATGAATTCAGCGTTTAATGTTAAAAATCTTATAACATGCCAGTTTGATTTGTAGCCCTTCATATCATAGAATGCTAATTAAAATCATATTTTTGCATATGTCATGCCTTTCATGTACATATGCAAATACAGTCTATTGCCTTTCAGCTATTAGTAATTAACTTTATGAAGGACAGCTGTAATACATAATTAACAAAAATGTTTGCAAGCCCTTTTCACACTGAAAGTTGCAGCAGTAAAATTTTTGCTTATCGAGAGAACCATTTTAGTTTGAAGGTTCAGTCTGATATCTAAATTGTTTGAAGCAGTCACGTGATGTAATTAAATTGATGTTATAGTCTTATCAGCAGAAGAATGGTACTTGATAGGCTCCTATCTGTTTCATTACGTATGTCACCAAAATTAAAATAAATTATCTGTGTTTTGTTTGGTAGAAACATAATGCCAAGTTGTGTATATTTTGTTGCTGCTATTGATGCTTTGAATGTCTTGCCAGTTTGAACAATATTCCTGCTCAAAGTGCATTCAAGACCACATGCTTCACCTTTTCCATCCTTTTTTTCACAAGGCTGTAAAATAACTAAGGTTATTAATTTGTTTCTGTGTATATCTCTTTAAATAATTAATACAATGAAGTCTGACCAGACATAAGCAGTGATTAAAGCATCTGATCTTGCTGTATTTTTGTGTTACTCATTAAAAATAATGGAACTACTTGTATGAACAAGGGTTGCAGTATGGGCCCGTTACGCTTAAATAAATTCAAAGGTGTAACTAAAACTGTATTAGTTTATAATGTGAGAAAATATTATTTAGGTAAAATAGAGTGTATTATCAGTATATTGTATGAGATGTTCTAATTTGCAAAGGGAAGCAGAAACAGGTATTCTGTTGTTTGACCAGTGATGTATGGTTGTGATTTTTTACTCATAAGAGAAATAGCCAAGTGAGTGCAGTCTGAAGAAAACCTGTCGTTACAGAATGGAGTTCTGGATTTAAATCGTAGTCTAGCAGGGGTTTTTAAAAGTCCACCTTTAATAAAATATGCTCAAGTACATGCTCAAAACAGAAAAATAGTGTATTTTTTTTTAAAAAAAGTATGAATAAAAAAATAATCTTCCTGGGTTTTCTGTTTGTTTGGTAGGGTGGCGTTTGTGATGAAGAAGCATTTGAATACTCATTTACTGGGCAAACATGGAGTTGGCACACCCAAAGAAAGGTAAACTACTTTAAAATTCTTTCTCATTTTACCTTATACAATATGTGGAGATCTTATCTGGAATATTTGGCTTACCCAAAATGAAGTCACCTGGACTTTAGGCTCAACTCCAACTACAGAGGGAGCTAACATGCTTAAGTGCTCTGCTACCGTGGTGCTTATGACATGTCTGTGGATGTCAATAAAAAAATTGGTCTAGAAAGCAATTCTATGTAAAAGGTTTAGGATTTGCACCTTTTTGGGCATTTTTTTGACAGATGATACTATTTTCTCAAAATTTCCATAGTTGTAACTGCCCCTCCAAGTACAATTTTTTTTTTTTCTTCTCTTGCTGGCCTTGATGCTCATAGGTTTATAAAATAGCTTTCCAAGATTTATGTTGATCACTGAAGTCAAAGCCACAGAGGAGTAAAAAAAAAAAAAAAAAAAAAAAAAAAGTTTTCTCAGTGTTCTTGGGCAGGAATAGAGATCTGGTGTTTTGACTGTTTTTAAAACGAATTAATTTATTTTTTCAATCTGTGTAGAGTTACTTATTTTCAAACTTTTTTCCAAGCAGTTTGGTTTTTTTGTGGTTTAAAATGTAACTGTGTTTAGAAAGTAAATGGCACTTTATTTGCAGGTAAACAGATTTTGCCTCAGATTTATTAGACACATTGTAGCATAGCTATTGCTATTTCCTTGACTTTTTGGGGTAACTAGAAACGTGATGAGTTTTGGATAGCCAAAAGGTTGCATAAACTCTTTCAGTTTGGGTAGATGGAGGTATTGTACCTGCAGGGTTCATTGCTGGATACTTGATACTGTTTCAGGTATTACTGCCTTGTGACTCATTCTTCCGGTGTAGGCTTTCATAAATAAACAGTATTTTCTGGTTTTGATATGAAAGAAGGGGAAAATAAATGATAGCTAGGAGTTGTAGGAGAATGCTGCAGAACTCTTTCTGGGTTGTGTTCATTTCTTGTTAAAGACACTGGAAATGGTCATCTATTAGACCCTTTCCTCACAAGTTTGTCGCATTTAAATCACTGAGTGACCAAAGAGTAGAGTTTTAAATTAACACACCATATACACCTTACGTTTGACTAAACACCTGTTGAAGTGGTGCTTATATTTTTAATGATATTTCCTCTACAAAGTGCTTAACCAGAATTTCCCTAACGCATGGTTATTTAAAGAGTTTTGAGATACTTTATTTCATCTAAAATATGGAATGATGCATCAAAACAACAATTACAATTTCATCAAAGCAGATATCGTGTTAAAGTTTATGCTGGTTATCTTTTGTCATAGCACAACAATTACGAAAAATGTTTTGCTCTGGTGGCTTATTTTGTAACTGGAAGCATTCAATACCAATATGTTCTTTTACAAGGGAGGTACTTACTGTATAATCATCATAAATACAACATAGAGATAACTTGTGTTACCCTAGTGAATATGTGCACAATAAAGGATACGTACAATAGATTTCCAAATATAGTATCTTTAGCCTGAGAGGCATATTTTTAGCGATCATCATCTTGAAACGAATTCCTAAACAAGCAGGATGCTATAATCTAAATCGGTTGTCGCTGGCTTTTGTTTGCGTGTTTCTTCCGAAAGCCTTCTGGCCGTTTCCATTTTTCCCCGTTTCTTCCCGTATTCCTTAAAGGCTTTCTGGCTGGCCTGCCAGCATGGCGCGAGGAGGAGGAGGAGGAGGAGGAGAAGGGTCCCTCCCCTGCCCTGCCGCCCCTTGGCAGGTTCCGAGCCCTTGCAGCCCCGGCTGCCGGCGGAGCAGAGAACCCAGCTCAGGCCTGCAACCTCCCTGCCCCATCTGCTAGCGCAGGCTGCGGAAGCTTCACCCCCAGGCCAGCATAAACAAGTGATATTCGAGTGACTTCGTACTCTCTTCTTTTGAAATTCCTTCATCCATTTTTTGAGTATTTCGTATCTGCAAGACTTTCTAGCTGGCGCTTCAGGTTAATGTAGGGCAGCATCAAATAGTAGTGGCAGAGCCACAACAACAATGTAATTTTCTAGTAGTAGTCCCTCACTGGTGATGTGGATGTTTAAGCCATGTGATCTAGGGCAGAAAATACCAAACCACCGTTGCTTTCCTTTCCACCTTTCCCTTCCTGTTGTGAGAGAGTGTGATGACTTTTAATGGCTTTAGGAACCAACGAAATCCTTCTTCAGCATGTTAAACCATTATTTTGGGTATAAACATATTACAAATAAAGTTATGTAGTTTCCTTACCTATTTAAAACATTAATGCCTTGATTATAATTTTGCAAGCTTGCTATTTTTTAATTTCTCTAGGACAATATAATCAGTTTATTCTTCATGTTTTGAATTTGATTCTGCCCTCTGATACATTGCATATTATAGCAAATACTAATAGAAGCTAGCTAAATAGGCTGTGACAATTAAATTAATAATGCATTTTATTTGCAAGTGTTTAGTCTTCATGGTTTGACTGATATATGCAAAGATGGTAATTTATTAAAAGTAAATTCATGTAATTGTACTACAGAATTTGATGGACCAAAAAAAGTTGTCAGCATGACTATCATCAAAAACAGAAAATTGAAATAAGTTCAAAAGGGTGCTTGAAAAAAATAGTTATAACCTATACACCCTGAGAAATGGGTGCCCTTTTAACAAACTTCTCAGGAATTTCTGGTGACAAATATTGAGATAGTTCTGAAAGGGAGAAAAAAACCCCATACATCTACAATTTATTAAGCAGTACTGAACTAGTGCACCTTGCTCTCTCTAGCTTTCTGTAACCCATAACTATTGCTTTTTTGTATGCACAAAAGGAAGGTGTTATGGAGGCTGTGGAAGTGTTTGCATGTGCAGATATAGAAAATAAGTAAAATTAATAATAAGATTGCTACTAAAACTTCTTTTGTTTTGAGTTGTGGTTTTTTTTCCCTTTGGAATGCAAAATTGATTTAAGGGGAAAATACCATGCAATTGAAAATCACAGAAGTTTAAAAAAAATAACCTTGTAGTAAATGTCTGCACATTTCAGCCACAAAAAACCCTACTGCCTAGTCCATTATGATTATTACCATTTAATAGCTAACTCAAAAGTGGAATGTTTTAACACAGAAATTCCTCTAAGGTATTTTTTCCTGTTATTGGAACTGTGATAGTGATTTATTGTCAACTTGAATGTGTCTCAAAACTGGCATGTTATCTGCTAAGTCCAAGGCCAGTACATATTTGGTACTTCAGTGTCAGTAATCTTCATGGGACCTATAACTATATCTTATTGGCAGGATAAATCTTTGCCTACACCTTTATTGTGTCTAGGAGACAATGTGGTTGAGGACAAGGTGAATGCATCAGTAGTGTTAATGGTGCCAAGTTCTAATTTCTGTTACGTTGTTATTTTACTTAGGTGTAAATCGTGGCAAACCAGAACAAACAGAGATGTTTTGCTATTGAGTATAAGATATATACATACACACATAAAAATATGAGCAAGAAAATAAAAATAAAATTACGAAGTCATTCATCAGTGAGACTGAATTTTGCCACTGTTAAGCACAACTCTGGATTTAGAAATCTTTCGTATGAAAAATACATTTAACTATTCTTTAGAGATTTTTTTTTTCAGGGCACCATTAATAGTATATAATATACATTTCATAGTGTGTAAGACTTTGTTAACTAGAATTCTGATACATCTGTTTTAAACTTTTTATTATATCAATTTGCCACAGAAAGGCCTTTACTGACAGTTGTTTAATTACCTCATCTTCCTTATGAAATTTAAATGATGCGTTGCCTCTGAAGTAACTTTTTGCATATGAGTAATCCCATTGAGTCAAATAGGATCATTCATATATATATAAAGTCACTTGGAGCACAAACACTTGCTGAACTGGAATCCGTGTTACAAAACATTTTCTGTAAAGGTTCTTAATAGTATGTTTGGGTTTTGTAAGGTGGTACTGGCATTTTTTTGTGTGCTTTAAAAATGGGATCAATGTTACAGTGCTAGTAACATCATATGACAACCATGATTTTCAAATGATCTTAATTCATTGGAAAAGCTGTGTAATGATTTCAACTTGAGAGCAATAGCTATAAGTAAATACATATTACTATGTAATGGCAGCCTATATATATTTGAGGTGCTCTTTCAAATAATGTTGAAAGATAGTGTACTTCTAAAATTTGTGTATTTTTTGCACAACTGCTTTGAAGTAAAAAAGAGTAATTTCCTAGGTGCCTCTTGTTCAATGTGCTTGCATTAGTCCACGTGAAATTTGGAATATAGAATGCTAATAATGTGTGGTATAAATATTGTAAAATATGCAAGACGGCATGGTATGTCATTGGAAGGTGTTGTTGAGGTCTGAAAGAAAAGTAGCCAGGAAAAATGAGTGGGGGTTTGATGTTCTGTATACTCTTTAGAAAACTGTTTTGTAATAAATTGCAGTGTCCTGATATTTCCATTTTGAATGTAAAACTAGAAGTGAATCAAGTCTAGCAGTCCAACCCTCTTCTATTTAATTGAACTATTAATCCTTCTTTTGAAATGTTTTTCTTTCTCTGGGTAGAGAAATTTCTTATAGTAACTATTTGATATGCTTTTTTTGGACAGTATTACCCTGTACCTGCAAAATAAAAAGATCCAGTTGATGTTACAGCAGATTGTGGGAAAACAAGTGGCAAAAGTCAGAGTGATGTGTCATACGTGTATATATATGTATGCAATCATCTTGTAATAACTTACTCATGTTCCAAAGGAATAAGTTCTGTGACCGTCTCGTGGGAAGGTTTCCAGTTAGAGGTGTCGGTAGTACATACGGATACGCAGAGGAGAGGCTACCTGTAACCACCGGAGGGTAATGTGCTGAGTCTTGCCTTCAAGCGTTGTCATCACCTTTTACTGCTTCTTGCAAATAAATTCAAGCTTTTCAACTGAAACCTAACGTTACTAGTTTAGCTGGATAGGAATGAAAAACTTACTTAATTGATTGCTTCCTGTGTTTGGCTTAAAAAGGATCCTGGAGAGT
>NC_134173.1:12723930-12761430 GCF_964188355.1 Buteo buteo | reverse complement strand
ACCTATCTAAGTGAAAGAAAAGCATTAAAATGTTTGCTATCATCTTGAATCTCTAAAATGTCTGATAGTTCGTATTTCATAAAGTCACACATCTGAGAAGTTGGCTTTTGCAAAACAAGCTCTCTGATTATCTGATATCCTCCGGAAGGTTAGGAGAGTTGTTTCCTATATTACTTAGGAAAAAATTTCTTTTTACAATTGAAAATGTCAGCATCAATTTAAAGTAACACTAAGCATGTGCTTGCTTTCTGAATATTATCCTCCTCCACCTCCCCTCCAACCACCCTGCTGAGGATCTGAGTGTGACAGTTTGATTAGATCATCAATCCTTACTGTTAACAGCACTTTTCCTGAACACCTGGGTTGCTAGGTCACATCTGAGTTTAGCTACCGTTGTTTTAGTGACCTAACGTGCATTCACCATAGCAATTTACATTTGGTCCTCAAATTAAAAGTTACCTTAGAACAACAGTTTGCTTTAAAATGACCTTTGTTCTTATGTGAAAGTTATGCTATATGATGTGATAAAAACTATAAATGATGAAACAGATTTTTGTATTTGAGACATGGTTACCTACTTTGATAGAGCTCTCACATAAGTCTATTTAACTGCTGCCTCAAAACCAAAGCTTAATTGTGAATATGTCTCCTCCTTAATTCTCCATCAGTGCAGAAGATTTCTACTTTGATTTATATTTCTCAATTTTGATTAAACTGTATTATGCTATACTAAGTTAAATAATCAAATTTTTCATATACTTATGACATTTTAATATTTTGTCTTTCCTAAAATCTACTTTTGACTTGTCAGTACAGTCCAATTCCTATTTTTCCCATTTATAGGAAAAATAGCAGCAGAGGCAAAGACCGAACAACAATTTCAATGCAAATTTTTGAGCAGCAGACTGCAACATAAGCATACTATAAAATGTAGCCCTTACCAAATTTGTCTGATGCTACAGTAATCCTTTGTTTTTTCTTCTGAACTTTCCTTTGCTGTGATGAGGAATACAGGAGATACATACAGTGATCAGAGCAAAATTAATGAAGCAATTAATTCAAAATCAATTTAGGCTTTTCCTTCCGCTTTTGAGCGAATGAGTAAAAGTTGAAATAAACACAAATAGGACAAAGAAATACAATAGGGTCAAATAACTTCTAGCAGTATATGTAAAGTAAGAATAGTAGTTAATGGAAATGTTTTGCTTTGCACTTTCCCTCATGTCAGATGAGAGAAATGGTTACTTTCATATATATTCTTAAATCAAATATAAAGCTTCTTCCTGTAACCTGTGTTACTGTCATGTTGGGGAAAGAAGAATGCTGTCTAGTTGTACATCTATGGAATTAGATACCAAATGTTTATTTTGACGAAATTGGTCAGGTGTGAAAAAGAGATTTGAAGGCAAAGTGTAGAATTTAAAAATAAAAATCTTTTCTTAAATTTTAGTTTTATAATAGTGTGTGTGGGGGGGTTCCCCTCCTATTGCAAATAGAGATTGAAATTAAGAATGCAATTATACATTTTTGGGCCTGATCCTGTGTCCAATTAAATCACTAGAAAGTATTATTTGGATCAGGATCATCAATGAAGCATAATTTTGCTTGTTAAGCAAAAGTCTAATTAGACAATATCTTTTAAAAATTATTTTGTATATATGCTACTGTTCTTCAAGAATGAGTTTACTGTGTCCTCTGAAATATGTGAAGTGCCTACTTCTGTTAATCCACATTCAAAACATATGTCATAGTGGCTTCTGAGAATTCATAGTAAGAATAAAATAAAAAATATGGATAAATCTATGCAGGACTAAAAATTCTGCAGCACGCACTGTAGATTATATTTAATACTAATTCACAGCACACAGTAAAAAAAGTATAAAGGATCTTGGGTACATAATCAGAATACAGAAAATGCTGCTCAGTCTTCCACCAGCGTCACACAATGTAGCGTCAATAGCACGTTTATAGAAAAAGTTACAATAAAACAGGTAACGTAAGAGTAATTCATTCAAACAGCACTTCTTTATCAGTGATATGTAAATAGAAAATACCAGACCTTGATGAAAGCATACTTGATAAAGTCCTTGAAATTGTTTGAAAGAAAAATAATTTGTAGTATCTGAGTAATGTGATATTAACTTATATATACATTTGTTTATATATCATTATAGTTATGAAATAGTATCAGATACAACCATCTGAATCCATGCAATCAGAAATTTATGAAAGCTGAAACTTTCTGGGGACAGGTTTTGCATGCTTCATGTGTGTTTACAAGTAATTTTTATTTTTTTTTTAATTCAAGAAAGTTTATTCAGCCATTTTTTGAGTTTGAAGTGAAGTACCGTGAGATTTTTTTCTGTTTTATTTGGTTTTTACTTCTTTGCTTCCTTGTTTTTTTCCAGACTGGAGGCTAAAATTGTTGAAGTTTGAAATTTGGCCCTAATCATCACTGACTACTGATGGTCACCCTTTGTGTGTGTGTGTTGCTTTGAATTATCAGACTGTCAGTATATTTCCCATTGTTTATGGAGACTTTGTAGGTGAAGAACATTCTTTAGTTCACAATTGTTCTCTTAACACGTGATTATGTTGGCATGAATTCTGTTCCTATTGACAAAACGTAGGATTTTTACCTTTAATGCCAAAGAGTGCAAGTTTTCATTTTCTTTCACTGTGTAAGGTAGCTAAGTGTGCTGTTGGGTAAAAAAGTATAATGACCACTTATTGACTAAGAGAACATACACATCAGCTAGAAAAGCAGGGCAGATTTATAGACTAAATCCTGGTGTATCATGATGCTTTTACTGTTCTGTAAAAGCCTGCACCTCTGACAGACTGACTTGGGGAGAGGCAAACATGTAGAAATTTAGTCTATATGCTTATCGTACTGTATCCTTACTGAAAACATGTGTTTATTCATAGCAATATATCTAATGCAAGTTACCTATATCTGTAATAGCCAAGTGAAGACAAGGCATTGGTGGCTTCCATGAAGATGAAGCTAGGTGCAGTCAGCACTTGCATCTCTTCCCATGGGTTGGCATCATCTGAATTCAAGGAACTGAAAACTTTCTTCGTTGCTATTTACAGTAAGATTTCTGGAAAATTCTCACTCGTGATAGTTATATCAGATAAAGCCACACCTTTTTGACTGTGTGGACAGGGGCAAAAAAGAAAGAGAAAT
The DNA here is from genome assembly GCF_964188355.1 of Buteo buteo. NCBI lineage: Eukaryota > Metazoa > Chordata > Aves > Accipitriformes > Accipitridae > Buteo > Buteo buteo. Next base: position 12,758,240 of record NC_134173.1, on the reverse strand, counting down.
CCACTTGTGTGGAGAATAAAATGCAATTAGAAGAATGTATAGTGTTGGCCAACATGTTGCAAACTAGCGTAAAGCTAGAATGTTTCTGATGTTCCTCTGTTTTCTAAAGAAGTATTCCTTCCCCCAGCCAGACTTCACTGTTCTTCAGGTTTCCCCCATGGAAGACGAGCTGTTCTGGGAGTACATGCAGAAAAGGAGTTTGGATTCTGCTGCAGTTGTGTTTTTATCCCAGTGGCTTGGGCAGTAGCATAACTTTTTTGTGTTTTATTTTCTTTCCACCTATGAAGTGAGTGTAGTAAAACTTATTTCAGAGGGGCTGATTAGAGCTTGTGAAGCATTGTAAATAGGACTGTAATGACTTTTTCCTTTTATTGGGACGATGTGATAAAACTGTTGTGGCTGTCACAGTTGCTGTGATGGTGAGGAGCGGGAAAACAGAGGAGTTGTCTTAGCAGCAGAGCGCCTGATGAGTGAAGATGAATGCAAAATCAGCTGGTGAATATTACACTTGCTGAGGGAAGCTAGTAATAGGAAAAGTTAGGAAACGATTTGTATCTATCTAAATCTCAGAACTTTTGAGCCTTTCAGGAGTCACACTTTAAGTGTAACTCCCACAAAGGAATAGATTTGGGTTCAAAGTTGCTGAAATTAGCAACTCAAAAGATGGACAAAGTATCTTTGAACATCAGTGTGACATCATCCAAGGTTAAGAACAAGTTATTTATAATGGTGAGCTGCCTTTATAAAGTGAACTTACTATTACATGCTACCTAACTTGGTGTGCAGCAGGGTTGAGTGAATGGGAATTTTCAACAGGAAGTCATGAGCTACCTCTTGGAGAAAACTGCTTAATTAAAACAGTTGACCATCATATTGAAAGAAGGCAATTTGGTGGGCTTTTGAAATGCTAATCTGAAGGACAGGAATGCTGGGGAAGAGGAAGTGAAGATCATGCATCTTTCTCCAAATAGGACTTCTGATCAAGCCAGAGACAGATGCTCTTCTGGGTGTAATGGAAGTGTTAAGATCTGGTGAGGTTGACTGAATAATTGCCAGGGAATGGAATTCCTTGCAAAGGGTGCAGAGGCTTCCTTTTTTCCTTTATTTCTCTGTAATTGAGCTGAAAATTGAGCTGTATTGGGAGTCAATCCAGTAGACTCAGTCTGATTTCTAGGTTAGGTTCAACTCTGCTCTGACTGCAGTTCTTTCGGTTTGTGTTCCAGATGATTTCAGTGAATGGTCCTGGTTAAATTCTGCTTTGAGCTAAAGCTTTTTGTGAAGGCTCAAAGTTGGCAAAATTCAGACTAAGGACTCGTACAGTACCGGCTGGCTATCAAAGGTTTTATCTTCTGCTTGGTCTTGACTTAATTCTCTAGTTTAGCTGTTGAAAAGTATAAATCAGCTATCTGATGCAAATTTTTTTTTTTATTTCATTCTGGTTTGCTCTGGTCTTAATTAGTATTGTTGTCTGTGAGTAATTTACAGAGGCAGTTTTAACAAATGCTGTAACCTCTGTGGTATACATCTTTTTTGCTTTCTTAGTGTGCATGAGCAGGCTGCTCTAGGCAAACACAGAAAGGAGAAGCCAATGGACTGAGGAAGAGACTAAAGTTGGTATTGATGTGTGTCAGAGGAGAATGATGTATGTCCCAAGAGCGTGGGATTTAAAAGAACAACATGGGGCATTGTTCACAAGGGACAAAGCCGTGCGAAAGGCTCGCTTTTTTTTTATTTCCTTGTTCCTGTAGTATTCTGACCCTCTGTGAAAGAAGCTCTAAGGGAGCATAATGAGCCTTGAACTGTAATGAAGGTACTATATTTTACAGTAGAATCCTTTGAGGGTGAATTCCAGTATAGTAACAAATCAGTATTATTTAAAGCATATTAAAGATATGCTACATTTACACTTTTGATCAAAATATAACTTACGTATTGTAAAAGTTCATTTTTATAGGCAATGAATTTAAAATGTACTTTGTATTTTTTACTTTTGTAAAAAGTCTCTGCTTTGACATATCTGTGTGTATATCTGCATCTTGTCTCCAGTTTAGAGTGTTTAGTCACCAAAAGGAATTTGTCACTTTTTGTACAAAAACTTTTGATTCCCAGTAACACATATGGAAAACTTCTAGATTTAAGGCTCTGAAAGGGTATAATACAGTGGGTGAAGATTTTTAACCTCTTTGAGTCCCCTTTTCCTTTCTGAACCTTGTCTTTTCCAGGTCTAACACGTTGTTATATTAGTCTCTATAAGAGTTGTCAGGCTTATCCATCAGCGTCTAAGTCATAGGAAGGCATTCACAACTACAAAAACATTATACTTTAAGTCTATAGGTTTACTAGGAACATTTTGGAAGAAGCACAAAATAGACAGCAGAGGGGGCCAGGCTCTCTACATCACCAACCCAGTTGCTGTCAATTTGTTACAGCGATTTTGTTCTGTAGACAGGGGTTCTCTGGTTAGTCCATTTAGCTATTATGGTATATTTCTGTTCCTGCACTTACTGAGAAAAACAATGGACATTCAGGGGACTTTTTTGAGTAGCTTTTGTGATTCCTTTTTCTCAAACACTTAAAAAAAAAAAAAAAAAAAAAAAAACAAAACCAAAAAACCAAACCACAAAAAACCCACCACAAAATGCATAATCATTAATTTTCCCATGACTTCTTTTTTCCTGTAACGTTGGTGTGATCGTGTCTTGAGAATGGGGGGAAAAAACCCACACCAAACAAGCAACCTTCTGTAAATATACAGACTTTATAATGATGAATCACCAAACCATTTTCTGCATAGCTAGAAATCCCGATTCATTGCCTCATAAACTGTTTTTCTTACAAAATAATAAATTATATATAAATTTAAAAAATTTTATAATTATAGTTGCCAGCGTTTTGGTGCACATCTTTTTTCAGGTCCTGTATTAGTTCCAGAGATAATTGATTTATCAAAAATACATATAAAATTCACATACTCTGTTTTTCTGTTTGTCTGTTTGCAGGCATGCACGTGTTACTAACATGTCATCAGTGATGATATCTTTTTTTGCACCTCGATGTGCCAGCGCACAGTTCTTAGCTGTTCTACCTTTGTTAGGTCCATATTTATTATTACAAAAGCACAGCCTGTTAAAGACCTCCTAGTGATAGACAGCTTGAGTATTTCTATTCAAATGTGATGCAATTGTTGTGGCTGAAAAGGTGCTTTAATTTGGGGGGTTTATTTGAAAAATACTGCAAGGAATGTTCCTTTTAGCTGAAAAATGATGTTACTTCTTAACCCCAAATGGTCACTTGACTTGGTTATATAAGGTTTAGATGGATACTAGCCTTGCATCAAATGTTGTCCCATAAGTGAACCAGTCCATTTCCAAAAAAAAAATAAAATTAGTTGTACCTGGACTTACAGGAATGGGCTTATTGTGACTAAATCTTCAGCAAATGACAGATACTTTCAGATGTAATGGTAGTTTTGCTATTTATTTTATTTGCTTTCTTGTACTCGACTTTGATGTCTTATTCTTGTTTTTTAAGATGAAAATAGATCAAACACAGCAAAATGGCACGTGTGTTTTTTTTTTTTTTTAAGGTAATGTAAAAGGTCATTTAGCTCCTCTTTCAGGAGATAGACATTCTTCAGCTAGAAACTGAATTCTGTAGTTTGACGTTAGTAAAAGGAAATAATAGTGCATACATTTTTCATTAAATATATCCACTATATCTTACAACTATTTTAAAAAACAGGTCTGGAGCCAACATGGCAATAATGATGTACTGCAGCAGTCCCTGGATTAATGCAGTGAAGATATGACCTCTTAGAAACTGCCTGCTGTGCACACTTGCTATAGTCGCCTTGTTTTCATCGGTGTGCTTTTGAAAAGTATAGAAATAGGGACTGCACTTCTGATGAGGCAGGTATCTTACCAATAAAAAGGGAGGGAGATGGGCAATGAAGGACTAATTAATTTGTATAGAAGGATCAGAGTTGGGAATGGTGGTTGTGGCTTTTGGAAGAGTCACAAGAGAACATCAGTCTTCTAGGTGTTACTGAACCTTGCCTCACTGTATTTCCTCAGATATGAGGAAGATAAGGGGGAGGGTTAGAGAGGTTTCTTCCGCTTTATGTTAATTGCGTAGTTCCAGATTATAGAACTGTCATGGTTTAACCCCAGCCAGCAACTAAGCACCATGCAGCCACTCACTCGCTTCCCTCCCACCCAGTGGGATGGGGGAGAAAATCGGGAAAAGAAGTAAAACTCGTGGGTTGAGATAAGAACAGAAAAGAAGAAACTAATAATGATAACACTAATAAAATGACAACAGCAATAATAAAAGGATTGGAATGTACAAATGATGCGCAGTGCAATTGCTCACCACCCACCGCTCGACACCCAGCTAGTCCCCGAGCGGCGATCCCCCGCCCCCACTCCCCCCAGTTCCTATACTAGATGTGACGTCCCATGGTATGGAATACCCCGTTGGTCACTTTGGGTCAGCTGCCCTGGCTGTGTCCTGTGCCAACTTCTTGTGCCCCTCCAGCTTTCTCCCTGGCTGGGGATGAGAAGCTGAAAAATCCTTGACTTTAGACTAAATATGACTTAGCAACAACTGAAAACATCAGTGTTACCAACATTCTTTGCATACTGAACTCAAAACATAGCACTGTACCAGCTACTAGGAAGACAATTAACTCTATCCCAGCTGAAACCAGGACAAGAACTTTAATGTGATCTAATTCTGATTCAACTAATATAATGAATGTTGCTTTTCTATTTTGAAGTTTTAACTTAACTTTTCTATTTTTCTAACTTTTTTTAATCTTCTACTGTAAAAATACCAGAGGAGTGCAGGTCATCATGCAAATGTAGGGAAATAGCAGAATTGCTGCTACATGTATATGATGCAGTTGGATATGGTCTCTCAGCTAATACAATGAAGGGTTGTTTTCTTCTCTGTGTTAGCACTGAAACATTAAACAGAATGGACACTGAGTTTTGGTGCTTTGCTGCTAAACAAGTTGAACATACTCTTGTACAGGGTTGTATTGCAATGTCCTTGTGTCTGTGAATGGACTTTTGACAAAACCAGAAGTAGGATTCTATATATAACCTACTGTATGTACGGAGGTTGTGAACGGTTTCACAAATATTCTTTGTTGGTATACTCCTGGTGGGGAAAAAAACCCAAAAAAACAAACAATAAAAATGCAATTCACATCAACTGCTGAAAATCTCTGATGCATTTTCTCTAACATAGACAGCAACTTCCAAAAATATTTATGAGTCTGCTTTCTGATGAATGCTTGATACCATCCCTTAGGATATGATCTCTTTGTTGGATTAAAGGCACTAGTCCTTGCATTAAATGATGATGGGTTTTTTCATCCTAATGCTCTTTACATGTATCTCTTTTAGATGGTGCCGTCTATTATAGCGCTCAGCCTCCTTACGTTTATCTTCCCTATGAAACAGCTATTGGAGTTCACTGAACAAATTCCTAGATGATTTTCCTCCAACAGTTTGCAGGTTCTGAAAAATCCATTCATATCAAAACCAGATTCCCTTTGCTGCGTGTGTGTGTGCATGCGTGTGTGTGTGGTATTTTTTATGTTGACCTGAAGATTTGTTTTACTACTGGACCCGTGTATCTGCTTAGGGGGTTATATTCCCGCTGTGCTGTTTACGCCCATGTTGTCTGATCCATCAGCCATCTAATTCACAGATAGTATCATAATTCATGGTGTAATAGATCTTCCGCACTGTTTTGTAGGAGAAACTTATTAAAGATAAAAATCTCATGTGGCAGTTGCCCTTTCAGCAGTTTAAGTTTTTGATTCTTGCTTTCCATCTTAAATGTATACTGATTATGCCTTGACACCTCTCTTACTGCACATTCATTTTTCTGTGGTCTTTCTGACAGACTGACATGAAACTGGTTGCTTTTAGCTTTTGCCATTGTTTTCAAAGTATCTAATCTGAGCAGCAAGTTTTATTTCCTTTGGAGGTAAACTTCTTTTACTGGTTGTTTCATCAGATCTTAAACTCTTCCACACAGAAAATTTACTATAAAAATTGGCTGATTAAAAACTGTACTACCTCAGTGCTTAGACTTCAGTCTGCCATGACCACTTGTCCCAGATATTCAAGTTCTGTTCTTTTGTAGGTCTGCTGCAGGTTCTTTAATTATTGAGACTTTACTTTGAAGATGGACAGAATTAGAATGTAGTTTAAAGGCAAATTCAAATTATTGTTCATTCTGCCTTCTTCCAAATATACTTTTTTGACACAGGAGGATTTTGAAATTTTTCTATGTAGTAAATATTTTAGCAGGAAATTATTACCTATTTTGCTTATTTCTCTTCTGTTGGTCTGTTTAGTTGATCAGAAGCTTTAATTGTGGACTTTGATAACTTTTTTCTAATCATGAATAAAATATTTCTAGAAGTCGTTTACTTTTTGAAGTCAGAGAAAGTATAAAATGGTTTAAATCCAGAACTTTTTTCAGAATAACTGCTTATGTTATTGAAATTTGTTAGGAAAATAAGTACAGATTAAGGCATGAGTTAGATAAAGAGAGTCTTGGCATGTCAAGTTTAACTTGGGTATTACAGACTGACATCTCAGTAAACAGAAGTTTGGACATAATAAGCAGAAAAATTGCCAAGAAACACATTCCATTCCTGATACCTCAGGATAATGATTATAGGTGGTACTTGTGATGAACTGAACTTTGCAAAAAGTTTTGGAATAATTGGTTCAACTGTTTTCTAAAAAGAACAGCTATCACAGCAGTTTAAAAGACAGGCCTGGAAGAAAATGCGAGAGATCTAGTCCATTCTCCTAATCATAAATTACAGGCAAACATAAGTATGGTTCCCAAATACATGGTTACAATCAAAGTGAAATAATAGTGTGTGCACATAGGGTCACTACTGGAGTGAGGTTCGCCAACTGAAGTGTGAATTTGGGCTGAGAAGTGAAACCTGAAGTAGGTCATCAGCAGTAAATAAGTAAGATTTTGAACTGCGATTCTAAGATACTCTTGATAGATGCTTGTGTAACTACTTTGTGAAAGTATCTTTCAAGGTGACAATTCTGCAACTTCCATGGTGGTTATTCCACCTCATAACTGTGCATGCTAAAAGCACGATGTTTTGTAAAGTTTAGGAATGTCAGATTTTTTTGATAACATATCACATAGTTTTAGACAGGGATTTGAAATTTGGCAGGGGAAACGTAGTTATCCCGGTGACTTCCTATCAGAATGACTTTGCTATCAATTTAGGAATTTATTCAAGTTATGTAGCTTTATATGTTTCAGTTTATATATTCATAATAGCAATTTGTTTGAAGAATAATACTGCTGGCTTCAGCAATTCTGGACAGTATATTCCAGCCTTCATTTACCTTCTCTATGTATAGTTTAGGCTGATTGCTAAGGCAGTGGTAATCGGAGATTTTTCCCTGTGTTGCCTTGTCCTCAGGGTCCCTAGTTCACATTGCTTCTCTGAGAACTGCTTAGCTAGGATGCTGCAGAATTGGCTTGCTGTGGCAGGGATGGGAGGTGAATCTGCTCTGCACTGATTTTCACTTCAGGAGAAGAGGGGTGTAGTCAGAGGGATGGGTCATCGGCCCGACTGTTTCTGTGCTGTCCTCTCCCCTCCTGTCCCTGATTGAGGGACGTCCCTACGTTACGTCCCTGTGATGCACTACCAGCATCACTCCAGGACTGTGCTGTTCCCACCCAGCTTGTGTTCTAGAACTCTGCTCCTTCCCCTCCTGCTTTCCCCTAGAAGTCTGACATAAGGAGATCCAAGGAAGATATGCTGTGGAAAGAAGCAGAGAAGTAGAAATGATAACAGTGTTTTGCTAAACGTGACTGTTGAGTAAATCTGCCTAAAAGAACAGTTGTGTAGGCACCTTTATCCTTGCTTGCCCTATTATGCTCTGATGGGATTAGAGGAAGAGGAGAAAATTTTTGAGGAACCAGCCAAAAGCTCTAGCGCAGATATGCCCAAACTTTGAGCTAAATACTCAAATCCTTATATGACCAAGGGGCACAAGGCTCGTAGCACATTTCTCAGTAGGCCTAGTTTGCAGGATTGCAACATTTACAAGAGTTGCAACTGGGAGATCCCCAAAGTTCTGGCTGTGCTCTGGTGCAATGTTGGCACGAAGTTCATTCTGAGGGCTGAATTAGCGGTGTCAGCCTCCATAATCACATTGACTTTGGTCCTTCCAATTTGTATTAGCTGGAAGTCCCCTGGAAGACCAAGTTCCAGGATGGGAGCTGCGCTCAACTAGTCTGTGAGCTGCATGGGGCTGAGGAGCAGCAGCTGGCACTCCCTGTGGTAGCTGGCCAGAAAGGCTGTAGAAGTTGCTAAGAAAGAGAGGTACAGACACTGAGAGGGGTTTCTTTGGTATGCGTACCACCTTGCACCCTCATTCTGTCCTTCTCACAACTGTCCACGAACAAAATGAATTGTTATGTGGTATTGTGTTTTCTTATGATCAACTGCATTATTTCTTTCCCCTTAAATTCCATTCAAAGCATCAACTCTGAGAGAGACACTCTACTTCCCTCTGGCTATAGATAGTTTGTCCTGCATTTTCCTTTGGCACCTCCAAGATAAGTTCAGTATCTATCAGCTGGCTGGTCATGAAGTGTGCGTGGGAGAACTGCCCTAGTGTAACTTTCTATCTTAGTACGGAAGAGTAATGGGACAAGTACTGAAACAATAGTTATAAGGGTAAAGAGTCATGAACAATAAACAAAGTTAGTTATGATAGAAAACTTTTTTTTTAAGATTTCTGTGGAGTAATGTTTACTGTAAGCTTTTAAGAAAGGATTTAGTTCTATATACCTCTCAAAATTTGGTTAATGTTACTCCATGTGAAAATAGTTGATTGCATTAAAAAGTAATTGTAGGGACAGTAAAAGGTAGTGATAAAACACTGATTTTAAGGAATGTGGCAACTAGGTGCTTCTAGGATCTGCAATACAAATATATATAACGTATTTACTAGGGATCTAGAAGAAAGATTGAATGCTACATTAATTACATTCACAGATGGTCATAAAATTAGGATGTTCAACAAATATGAAGGAGGTTATAATACAAAAGGACAGAAAGAGGTTGGAAATATGGGCGAGAGATAAAATTAGGTGCTCTGGAAATATGTAAATGAAAACATCTGAAAATATGCAAAATATGAATATTCAGTGGTAGAAAACTGTTGAAAAGGAAATGTTAAAAGATAAACGTGATGATGGAAACTGATTAGGAATGTAGTTTGAACAAGACAGGTATACAAGGGAGCAGGATTAAGGTTTTGTGGGCAGCCATTGCATGCATGCCCTGAGGACATAATTTTCTTTCCTTTGGGGTATTTGTTGAAGGACAGACCTAGATCAACTGGTATTTAATCTGAGGTCTTTCAGCCAGAGATCTGGTTTGCATTGACTCACCTGAGCCTTGTCCATTTGCTTTCAGGATCTAGGAGCAGCAGATTCCATCCTTCCCTGTGACTAGAAGTATGTGTAGAAAAGAGGTATAGACTGTGGGACCGACTTTGTCCAGTAGAAGGGTTCAGGAGAAAGTGGTGTCTTGTAAAAGCCACATAGGTGATGTGAGGAAACAGGCTTTCATCATGCTGTGAGCACCACTAACTAGGGTGGTGGGCCGGATGGGTATCCTTACAACCTACCTGGCTTCCAAGACTTTTATACCAAAATGGTTCTTTTTAGCCCTGAAAAATATGGGAAAAGCTAGGTAGATCTTCAGGTATAAACAATCTAGCGCAGAAGATACTGGTGAGCAGTACAGGGCACCTTGAACTCTGAGAAAGGAGAAAAAAAACACTTGAATCCATGTGGAGCAGATCTTGCTTTTTAGCTAAAAAGGGGTTGGTGCTTGGACTGAGGGATTTGTGTAGTCTGTCCTCAAATGAGAAGCCATTAATCTGAAGTGTATTTATTTATGGGTTCTAAATTAAAATTACAGTTTACCATTTAATGTAAAATCTGGTGTTTGTACCTTGTTTTCAGCTGCGTGCAGGATTCAGGAGTGTTTTCTTCATCTAGTCACTTGTATGTAATTCTGTGAGATCATGTTTGAATTCTAAAAAAATGAAGAAAGGTTGCTGTATTACTCTTTGATTATAAAATTAAATTTAGACGTGAATATCCAGTTCAGAGCTGGAGAATAATTCCTGTAGCCAAAAAAAGAAGGGCTTGTGGATGGATGGAAAATCTGGGTCATGACAACTTACAGAGACTGCCAGTTTATTGATCAGATGCCCAACAACATGAGTACAGCCACAATATATAGACTTTTCCAATGGCAGAACATAGCCATTACCCTTAATACAGCTTAAAAAGCATCGCACAGGTGTAGCATCCCGTTCCAGTGGCAAGGCTGGCCCTAGCCTGTTGAGGCTTGTCCTTCCCGGGAGTCACATTGAGAGGCAGGCGAGCCAGTGAATTTCCACTCATCTGTCTGATATTGACACATAGCCAAGAAAAGCCATGGAAACATCATCTCCTTGGAAAGGCATTAGCAGGTTTTTTGGGGGTGTTTTATAGGTTTGGGGGTGGGGGGGGTTGTGGTTGGGGTTTTGGGTTTTTTTTTGGTTGGTGGTTTGTGGTTTTTTTGTTGTTTTTTTGGTTTTTTTTGTTTTTTTTTTACCTATACTGGAAAAGCATTAGTGATTGTAGGGATCCTGGTTTTCTGATTACGCGGATATCCTATTCATGACTGTGCAATCACTTTGGTCTCTTCCATGTCTGGCTGAATTTTCAATGCCTTAAAGGAGATTTCTAAGTGGGTTGAAAATTGACTGAGATGCTCAGCATCTCTCCAGACAAATTTCTTCAACTATTTAAGCACTGGTGTATTGGCAAAGCAATTACATGGCTGTGAACTGAACCAGTCTTCATGTTACATGCCGATGTGTTTAGATCTCCTACAGCATACACAGTTTCACCTGTTTTCTTCATCAGTGCGTTCAGTTCTGCAGTAACAGATACATAAAATGGATGTGTGGGATTGACAGTTCTTCCAGGTAGCAAATGCTTTCTGCTGCAGCTGGGACAAGGAAAATTCCCACAGTGGAAGACAAAGTAACTCATCATCTCAAGAGGCACCGAGTAACGGTTACTGTCTGTAGGTTGTGTGTTATTTACAGCCACAGTGTTTAAGATGGATGAATTTATATAGCACTAATGATCTTCATGTAAGTTTCTTAGCTTAGTTTCATAGTCTTCATATAACTTTCTTAGCTAACTCTACTGACCGTTTTGGAGATGCTGAAAACTAAAATGCTTCTATACTTCCATACACTGTCACCATTTTACCAGGTTTTGATCCCTTGAATTTACGGATCATATGAGTTTGTCATAAAATATACACACTCTGGAAAACATCTGTCAATTCTTGGCATTGCTTATGTTTGGCCTTATATTTTTTAGGCATTGTTGGTTCTAAATGCATTTTAGCTGCTTTGTAAAGGTATGAGTCTATTACAGGAAATAGGTGGACAGGGCAGGAGAAGGGCAGAAATCACATGATTTCATTTCTTAATGTTATTTAGTGAGAATCTGCACTAACAAGAACACAATTCATTTTACTGAAATGTTATAGAAGATCTAGCCTCATCATTTACTAAAATCAACAACTGGTCATATCAGTTACTAGTCATTTAACTTTCTCTCATCAGTCACTGTCTGCAGTAGCAGAACCCAAGGGGAGACTGTGCCGGCTGCTGCTTTTGTAAGAAGTAAATCTTTTTAGAAGTAGTTTATAGGACTTGCTGCAGATGTCAGAACAGTGGTTCGTTTCGGCCTGTGTACTGCCCCTGGAAGTTTCCAGTAACCGATTCAGAGCTCACAGCACTTCAGTAAGCAGATATGGAATAACTTGTTCAGAGGGAATTGTTTTTATAAAGTCAAATTTAAAGTTGGTATATACTTCATACACTACTTCATTTCAATTATTCTTCCAGACTCTTTTGGCCAGTTTCTCAGTGATTTATCTCCTCCATGATTAACAAAAGTTTAAGATCTGGACCTGTTTTTTTGTTTGGTTTTGCTTCCTTATTTTCAGTAAGTATTATTCAACAAAGGTTTTTATGTTAACCACTAAAATGTTTAAACCTTTTCTATGAATCCACCTTATATATTCTTTTGGGAGTTTTGTAATTAAAAGAGCAGACCATCTTGACATTTCTTAATGCTATTTGCTGTTACATATTCATCCTAAGAAGCATACTCTGCAGTGTTTCTCCAAGTTGGATGAGTGAGAAGCTCTTCCATTGCAGCCGAATGGTTCCAGCTGTCTTAGGGCATGGCTTTATCGATATAACTTAAGAAGAGAGTGAAATTTTCTGAAGAATATTATGTTGCCACTTTCTATTAATTCTTTCCAGCTATGTGTCCTTGAAGAAGAATGAATGTCTGTCATTGACTGAGGTCCTCAGTAGTTAAGGAGGTACCTTGCCACTTACAGGCGGTATGAGACACGGCAGTATTTACATCTTTAGTTAGACTGCAGCTTAAAACAAGGAATTGTGTAGGGGTTATGCATACTTGACTGAAAAATGGCCATTTTATTAGGTGTTAGTAGTGTATATGTGAGTGCTTTTCATATGAAATAATTTGAGAGAGTATTATTTCTTCTGATCCTTTAATTTTGAAGGATTAAAGAAAACCCCTTTTCACATATGAATGAATCGATGCTGTGCTAGGACTAGGCTTTTTAAGCAGGATTCAAGTTCAGATTCTTACGACAACCACAGCCTATCCCGAGGATGAACAACTAATGGATGGAGGTATTCTCACCTGTTGACTCCTATCAAAATGCTTGTCTTCTGGACACTTGTTAAGTCTCAAGAAGCAATTAGGCTTACAGCAGTTGTAGGATTAGTGTTTGCCTCTCCTGCTATGCCTCTTGGGCCCGGGGGGACAACCAGCTGCTGTGAAGCGGTTCTTCACTTGTGACTGTGTCTTAAACCTCGTGGTTGCTCTAGTAAGACATTTCTACCACCACTAGGAGATGATTGACCTCTCTCCCCCCCTTATCATTGGTGTTCATTAAATGGGATCATAAATACCCTTTTCCAGTAGCATGTTGGAAGGTTTTAAGTATTTAAGTGATTCCTGCCTGTGAAAACACTATAAAATCATACTAGTGACAACTTTTTTTGACCACAGTGCTTGTTAGCAGAGTATTAACCTGTTTGGACAAGCTCACTGAGGAAAATTCCTGTTGTATAACTTCCTAACTCTCAGTTCATGTTGATACATTTGAATGCTATTAACATAAATTTTCTATTAAGCCATACACATGTTAAGTTAAAATTCAAAGAAACCTGCAAATGTGGTTTGTAATAAGACAGTAAAATATTGTTTTAAAATTCAGAAATTAATTTTGTGCTCAAGAAAATAGCTTCCTCCACAGCTGTTTTGGATAGGTTTTTTTCTGCTGTCTTCCTGTACCACCAGGGACTCTTAAGCATTGTTCTGCAATACTATTATTGCTGGAGCTTCTCATGATCAGAGCTTGGTATTATAATCATAACTTATTTGCTGGATGTAAATGGATAGTAGCTGAAACCAAATTTCTTTTCACCTGTATAATCAAAAAATATTATTTGGATTCCTAGAGGTGAAAGGAGGCAAGCTGAAACTTCATCTTTGAAAAGAAAATTTCAGAGGCACTTTGTCACTGTCATGTCGTGGTGCAGACATCTGTCAGACTCTATTACAAATCCAACTTTCTTATTCGATGAGTTACTCAATTTGCAAATTGAGACCTCTCTGCTTTGTTAAAAATTATCACTGCTCATCCAAAAACCCTAAGTGTTTAAAAGTGCAAGATGACAGCTTGAACGCTTAGGGATGTGGACTGTCCTTATAAGGACAAATTACCTTTCTGGATGTCACATTTAAATGTTTGGCTGCCTATCATCTACAGGGAATATAGTATGATAAATCTTTTTAGATCTCTGAGAGCTGAGGAATTGTAAGTGAAATGCACGAAAGGTGTTTGAGGTTCAATTTTTCTTTGTGTGCATCTTTTACAGTGTAGGCTTCAAACGTCTCTGATTTCAAGTACTGTAAGTGGAAGATATTGCTTGAGGTCATCTCCTTTATTCAAAAATATAAAGCTGCTGTCTTTCTTCATCTAAATAAGGAATTTTTTGTGTTTACTAAATACATGTATTAGGCTGTTTCCTAGCATGAATCAGGATAGATGAAGCTAAAGATTAAAAGGTTAATTTTTTTATTTGTGTGACAAGCATACAAAGATGTAATTGTGGAGTGGATCTGGCCCATCATTTCAGTATCCCATTTTGTAATTTCATTGTCAATCCCAGTAATATTCGCTGTTCTTATGGGAATGAAGATATACGTGGCTTTTTATTATTTACATTAAAAAAAGCTATTCCTAAATGCTAGGTGTTGATGATATGGATGCTCCAGTGGCAATAAAAATGTGTTTTCTCATTCTCATTTCTTTGATTTGTGTGTATTTTGGTGTTGCTTTTCTTGCATTTTTGTTGAGATAGATTATAACTTCTAGTGGTATTGATGTAATTCTTGCTGAATATATCCCATTAGCTAGATGCCGTTCATCTGTGGGCATTCTGCTTCCATCCAGTGCTTTATATACATTTATTGTATTTAGGAAGTACATTACTCTCAGAAGAAAACAGTTTTGATCTCCTGACATATACCACCAAAAATTCTATAACCCATTGGGGGATAGGAAAACCACATCTTCAGTTTTGTTTATTGCCATCCTTTTTTAGTCCAGTTTGAAAACTGAACATTTTTTTCAAGGAATATTCAGCTAATGACTATCTTCAGTTCTGTCCTAGCTGTGGTTTCTTCCTTCATGGCTCAAGTAAAGGAGTAGAGGAGGCAGCTTTAACAGGCCTGAAATATCGTTGGGTTTGGCTGTTATGCAAAAGAGATGCTCAGTATGTTGCTCCTTTCTTTCCAGATCTCAGAGGTGAGACAGCTTGATCCCGTCAGTACCAGGGATGCTTTCCCTACTGAATGAATTTGGCTAGAGGTTTGGGGAGGGGTGGGAGTTGAGTTGGTTGGTTGATGGTTGGTGTTTTGGGTTTTTTTGTGGGTTTGGGTTTTTTGTGTGTGTGTGTGTTTTTTTTTTTAACCTCTAGGCCCTTGCAGCCAGTATGTACTGGTCTTAACACTGTGAGCTATTTCAGAGTTAACTATAGAAAATCAAGTTACACTGGATTACTGAATTTGCGTGTGAAGTCTTTCATGCTAAGCAAAAATCTTTAGCAGGCCTGGAAAGGAGTTACCTGCTCCCCCCATAGCAAGATGTTGCTGAGGCTGTTGTGCTGAGTGAAGCCCTATGATGATGTGTGACAGACCATGAGGCAAGCACTGATGGGTACTGTGCAACGTGATTCAAATGCTACAGCTGCTCAATACCCTGCCGGCATGGATACCAAGCCTTTGGGAGTTTCAGAAGCGCTCCCGTGTGTGCTCCTGTGCCCAGCTTCGGAACCGATGTGTCAGATGGCATCAGCCCATCAGCCTGCCTGAGGTCCTGAGGTGAAAGGAGTTTCTCTTCTGAAGTCCCATCACTTCTCTGGTTTTCTGAGGGAGGATCATTAGGACTCCTTGCAGGTTCTGGAAATAGTCTGTGCTATAAAGCGAAGTATACAAGAGGTTTGTGACAAAATCCCAAAAGGCTGTGACCAAGAAGAACTTCTGTGGTAGAGAAGCATGTCTCTGCATGACTGGGAGACCACCTGCAGGTTGGTTTAGGCCTTTCAAAGAGAAGCCTTCTTCAGCTGGGAGGCTTGGGTCTTCTCGGCCATGTCTGCTTGCAGATCTCTCAGCACTTCCACCTTCGACAAAGCAGTGAGTGTCAATTCCTTGCTCTGCTTAACAGTATGCGAGCAAGTGAAGCAAATCAATAGCATGGAATAAGAAGCCAGGATAGGTGTTTCCTGGCAAAGTTTAGTTTCCTTCAGTTAGGAAGTGTACAAGAGAATTGAGCTACAGCTTTTTCTCATCTCTCTAGCTGTTGCTGATTTGGCTTTGAATGTGTTGATCCTCAGCTGTTCTTTAAGTGAAACAGAAATAAATATGGCTTGTGGTTTGGGTTTTTTTTCTGTTGTTGTTGCCTTGCCGCACACTTGCCCTGCAGCACAGGCTTCACCACGGGATGTTATCTGAGTTCTGAGCATGACTATGGCAACGTTCATTTGGAAGCTAATGGACAAAGTCAGGGATGAGCTTTGGTGGTAAGGATTTAAGATAGACATCTGTCTTATCGTACCTACAGAGGTCTTAAGGTTTTATTTATGTATTTATATATTGCGGGAAGATGATGAGGTAAAGGTTAGAAAGCAGAATTGACTTGGAAAATTCACAATTTTAACTATATGGAAGTTTGCTGAAGCTCTTCAGTATTGTATCCAGTCCTGACGCAAGTCAGTTCTCAAAGGACCTCTTTTTAATGTCTAGAAATATATTAGAATTTCATCAAGGCCTCAAGATGAGAGATGTTCATCTGAGTTTGCCTAATTGTTCCAAATTAAAAGAAGAAAAAAGAGCTTAGCTGTGGGGACGTGCAGGGGAAGGTCTCTTGGTTTATCAGATCTATTTCTTAATCCAAAGTTTGGAAGCAGAGGCAGAGAATAACACTGTATATCCAAGTAGTGGATATACAATACTGTAAGACAACAGAAAGGATTTTGATCATTTAATTCACAAGTCATTTAACAGGCTCTTCTATCCTGAACCTGAATGAATCAAGTTGTGGAGGAGTTTGAAGTGTGTTGTTCTGTGTTAACTTTTTCTAAATTTCCCAAATTCTACCAGCTGACCTTGAGTGATGGTGTGAATTAGTGAAAAAATGGGGTCTCTCCCCACCCAGAAGGTGGAACTAATTTGCTTCCAGAGCATGATTCAGGTTTTAGAAATGGTAGTACTTCCTATTGAAGTCCTTCCTTGTAATCTCTAATAGTATTTTTTCTGCCTTGTTCCTTTGGGTTTCTTAAGATTTCCATTAAAAGAGACCCTCAGCTATGCCTAGGTATCCATCCAGGCCACCTGCTCTTAAACTAGATGTGGAATGCTGTCTATCATAGTCCAAGTCATCTTCTTTTTCAGCCACTGCCTGAAACTGCAATTGCTAGAGCGTATTTCAGAAGTGCAATATCAAACCTGCTCAAAAAGGCAACAGACCTGAACCTCAGTTGGGTAGTCAGTAGGGAGTTGTCTGCTAACATGTAATTTTTACAAACTTTTCAGCTCCATCAGAGGCTCAGATGAAAAACATGTCACACAAAGACATTGTGTTGGTTTTCAGCACTGTCAAGGTGGGGGACATAAATGGGTTACACTCATTCATATGTAGGTTATTTCTTTTTGGGTTTTTGTTTGTTTCTTTAAGTCACCAATATTACTTCAGTACAGGTTACTTGCTTGTGTTCTTTAACTCCTTAAGAAAATCAGTACTGAAAAATTAAATAGTGAGAGGAATGAAGCCGTTTTTAGTATGTGGCACTCCCAATATGTTGAGTCCTAGTAAAGTGAAGAGCATGTCACACCAATTATAACTGTTTTGGTTTTGACAAGACTGAAAGCCAGAAGACTCGCTGTGACATTTTTCTGTACTGGAGGTGAGCTATAGCTTACAAATCCGAAGGTTATCATAATACAGAAACAGTGCCCATCTGTCCTTCCTGAGTTACAATCTTTACAAATTTGGCTGAACACCACTCATAAAATAACTGACTCTTCTAAGGCTGGACAGCACATGAGTGACAGAACTGAGACTAAGCCTAGTTCCTGGCTGCCCTTATAGTGCCCAGTCCACTGAGGCATCCTGCTTCCCTGTAAATGATTTGTATGTGTAATATTGCTTTCCTCTGTGAACTAGCATATCAGATAGGAAAAGAAACTCAAATATTACAGGAGTGGCCAAGGCTCTGTTCAGTCAGCCCACTGTGTGGAAATGCAGACAGATGTTATGATGCAATTCCAAAAAGATTGGTTTTGGAATTGCATCATAACATCATCACCATCTTGCGACCTGGGCAGTCTGAGGCATATTTGATCCCCTGGAAGAGTAAGTAGCATAAGCAGACCAAAAAATACTAAAATACAGGTGTCCTATGGCTGCTTACATATTAGTTTGTTCTGGAAAATTATGGAGTTTGGGTAGATATTTGGAAGGTGGAAGGCTATGGCTTAAAATGAGGAGAGAAAGAAATGTTAAGCATTAAGGAGAGTGACAGATGAGGAGACACACCAAAGGAAAAACAGGAAAAGTGCAAGGAAGAAGGGTGGGAAAAACAATTGGTCCAGTGTACCTGCAGGTTACTGAGGTAGGAGAAGAATAGGTAACTGGAGACCAGTGACCAAGGGAAGTACAAATATCAGTTGCTCAAGTCGTCATAATTTTGACTTTTGAGGTCAAAAGTTCCCTTGAGAGGGTTGTGCTTCTAATATAAAGTAGGGAAATTTCAGCTCTTTTGCAGAGAGAACATGCATATGTGTGAATTTTGCCTGAATTCAGATAATCTTTAATGCTACAAACAAAAAAGCACATATATATTGTTTGGTTTTTATATATTTCTACACATGTGCTATAGTTTTCTAAATTGCTTTTCTATTCTGTAAACAAAGTAGATTAGATGAATAAGCTATCTTCAGAATTATAAAATAAAATATATTCTGCTTCTGTTATTTGTTAAGCAAAAGTGTAGTTTACAAAGTTATGTGTCTTTAATCTCACAATTTTCGTGGACTCCATGGCTTGGTTATTTTTTGTACCTACACAATAACATTTGTTTGGTTTGGTTTTGCTGAATGTGTGCAGTATTGGAACTATCACTTAAAAATGTCTGGTTTTCCTTCTAAAATGTTTTACTAGCTTATTTCAGGGGGAAAAAAAATACAAGAAATAGATTTGATTTCAATGCCTGTAAATTTTTTAACATGTGCAGTTGAGTCAGCTATGTAGAGTAACATGGGCTTCAGTGGTGACACTAGTCTGAGGGGGGAAAATGATATCACAAGAATGGAAACAAATGTGTTCTCTCACTCTGGTCATGAAGCTTTTAATTCCACACTTGGGGAAACAGCAGGATTTACTGGGGTCAGTTGTACTCCACTGGGATATGTATTATTAAAGTGTGTATATATGTGCATATAAGTGTTGCAGGGAAGAGTAGAAGGTCAGAACATACTTTGCAGTTTTATTGCATTGCATTAGATTTACCTTTAAAAACTTACTTGTTCTCAAAATCAGACATAAAACACCCCCCCCAGCACATGTATTTACTTGATAAATATTTAAATAGTTGCATTTACCCTTCAAGTACAGTATGTATGCTTATTATGATCAGGAATAGGAAAATAACCAAATAACCATGCAGTTTTTTCCATTTAAAAATTACTTTTACTCGTTTTCTCTTGTTGGACCTTATGTACTTCAATTTTTATGATCATTTTAGGAACTCATTTTCAGGACACTTCTCACAGAATTCGTCGTACAGTACCTATATATTTATTTGTGTGTGACACATGGCCCAGATCTCCTTTCCTAGTTTTTTTTATCTTGTATACCTTCTACTACATGGAAACTGGACCTGACTCTCTTTTGTAGTGCAGCTGCATTATGTTGCGCTGCCAGGGTGCTGTCGTTTCAGAGTCAGCATAACCACCCGCAAATGGATTACTTTGTTATGGCTGGGGCAAAAGGGGTACCCCCGGGACCTACTGCTCAGGTTTGGGCTGGAGAAGAGAACAAATGTTGGTGCAAAAACTCTTCTCAGGTGCACTGGGGACCAGCCTGCCATAAGTTTGCAGTGGAATCAGCAAAGCACAGAAATTACTGGAAAACAACTCTTATACAGTCACATTCTCCTCCTATCTTGTGCTTTATTCTTGAAGGTGTGTCATGGTTTAACCCCAGCCAGCAACTAAGCACCACACAGCCGCTTACTCATTGCCCCTCTCCCCGTGTCCCAGTGGGATGGGGGAGAGAATTGGGGAAAAACTTAATAGAACAGAAAGGAAGAAAATAATAATGATGATAATAACAATAAAATGACAATAATAATAACAATAATAAAAGGATTGGAATATACAAGTGATTTACGGTGTAATTGCTCACCACCTGCTGACCAATGCCCAGTTAGTTCCCGAGCAGAGATTCCCCCCCAGGCCAACTCCCCCCAGTTTATATACTGGGCATGACATCACATGGTATGGAATATCCCTTTGGCCAGTTTGGGTCAGCTGCCCTGGCTGTGTCACCTCCCAACACCTTGTGCCCCTCCAGCCTTCTTGCTGGCTGGGCATGAGAAGCTGAAAAATCCTTGACTTGTTGCTAAGCAGTGTTTAGACTAACTGAAAACATCAGTGTGTTATCAACATTCTTCTCATACTCAACCCAGAACATAACCAGCTACTGGAAAGAGAATAAACTCTATCCCAGCCAAAACCAGGACAAGGTGATAGCAAAAGTGTGAGCCTGTGTGTGCTGTTTGCAAATTCTGAGTTTGTTAAAATAATCCAATACTTAGAATCACTCCTGTGAATAAAGCCATTTACCTCCAGCTTACAAAAATGTTGTGGAACTACTCTCAAACTTCATGCTCATACCTTTAATAGTATATTAGAAATTAAGTAATAGTAACATAATATGAAATATCCACTGCAGTCTTATTTAAGTTTTCTTTTTTAATTTAGAATTATATGGAAGAAACATAATCATTTTAATGTATATAATACTTAAGGCTGGACAAAGTTGAAA
This sequence comes from Buteo buteo, assembly GCF_964188355.1. NCBI lineage: Eukaryota > Metazoa > Chordata > Aves > Accipitriformes > Accipitridae > Buteo > Buteo buteo. The sequence continues at coordinate 12,737,431 of NC_134173.1, read as the reverse complement.
GAAAATATAATACATATTAGATATATAAATGGCAGAAGGATCCCTCTGCTCTGTCCATGTCCTGTGTTCTTCATTCTGCCTGCAGGATCTAAGCCCAAAAGGAAAATATAATGAAATATTTTTTTTTTTAATTTTTAAGGGTTTTTCCTTCTTCCTGAACAATTTACACTGATTGGATTGCAGCCTGAAATTTCCATTTTAGCTGCTGTTGCTTTGAGTAAAACAATTACTTTTTATTAAAAATGTCAATTCAAATGATTATTTAAATCTGGCTTAAATTAAAAAAAAAAGAAAACTCTTTGCTGGTTACTGTTGTTTTGCATGGGATTCTGTGCTGTGGAAACTGGACATAATTTTATTGAATTGATTTTCTTTTAATTGGTATTAATGAAAATTACATGTGTGTGTAAAGGGAGGATACAATTCCTTAAGGGCCTTAAATTGTCCTGATGCACATGTGCAATTTCCATTACTCTTAATGGGAGTTGCATTTTTGTCAGTGGTGAGAATGAATTCCTTGGGCCCAGATTGCGGATAACCTTTGTGGAAGTGGTAGCATAATACTTTTTTTGGCATGAATGCAGCAAGGGAGCGTTTGCAGTACTCGGAGTGGGGGTCAGAGTCATGAGCTGAGGTACGGACAGAGCAGGGCCCCAATTCCTTCTCCCCTTCACCCAGCTTGGCACCTGCGGTTTGCAGAGCTCACTGCCTTTCTTTAAGTGCTCTGGCGCCTGTTCCTGAGCTCTTGAAAAGGTTTTAGGAACTCTAATCTGGAGGAAAAACCCTAGCTAGACTCCTCATCTTTTAGAAACTACTGGTGAACCCTTAATGTGTATGAAACTGCAATTCCAGAATGACTTATTTTTTCATTTTTAAAACATTCTCTTAATATTTTAACATTGTGACAGCAAACATATAGAAACAATAAACCTGGTGGATGAACCTTGGGGTAAAGATAATTCAGCTCTTTGTGCCCTTCCCATATGCCTGTCATCAAATTCATGTTAAATAACATCCTTTTAGATATCAGTAGATCTTAATTTTTATGAATTCGATATCACTATACCACAATGTTAATCTGGTCAGAGTAAGTACTCCAGTTGGAGTAAGTTAATCCAGTTGGAGTAAGTAGTTCAGTATTTTTATTTTAGTCTTCATTGCAGAGATATATAACTTGCCTGAACTGGGGGGGGAAGTGTTTGGTCTCAGCCAAGAAATAAAATATGAGTTTCCCTTGAACCTGAAGGTGCAACTTCTTTGACCAGGAATGGCAGAGTGGGAAACTGTAAATGATTGAAGAAAATAATGTAATCCATTATTATGACATTTCCTGGTGAGTTAGGTTTGTGAAAGCAATATTTTGATTTGATCTTTAGGCACTGTCATGTTGTTTACAAGAAAAAAAACCAACAACCAGAGTTATATGAAGTCTGATAAACATGATAATAAAGAATGAAGATTTTTGAAGACTTCTTTCTTTGACCATAATTTCTTGGGTTTGGCAGCGTATGTTCTGCACTGATGGAAGTCAGCATAATTTAATCACAAAAGCTGCATTTCTAACTCTTTCTCCTAATTTCACTGTTTATGGAAATGTATTCCTTGTTGCAGTAATATGCATACTGAAGTATCAGTATGTAGGGACAATGGAATGAGGTGAGGGATTTACTGATTTACTCTGAAATACTTTTTTCGTAGTGTTTATGCAATAGAAGTTAATATAGCATTAGAATTTCAGTCAATCCAACCATTGGCAGTGATTTATAACCAGAGTTTTAAATGAAATTGGGAATTAGGGGAGAGACATTATTTTCTAGTCAAGTCAAGCAGCTGTGTTGTGGACAAGGGGTATTTATTCTTGACTTATACCCATTCTGTGTGCATCAGGAACTCTGGTCTGAAGAAGCTTATAATTTTAGCAGTAATTGCTATTTAAATTCTATTCCTACCTGTTAAAATGATGAGAGGAAAATGTAAGAAAAACAGATGCTCTTACCGTGTAGAGCCCAATAGATCCTCAGATCCCATGTAAGGTACCGAAAGTTCTTCCCTAATGGGATGCAAGAGTGAGAGCTTTTCTTGTGGTTTTTTTTTTGTTTGCTCTGGGGTGCTGTATTAAAATATTTACCTGTCTCCCCAGTAAGTGATGAGGGCATTCTTTTACTGGTGCATAATGAGTACTAGCGCTTTCAGCTGTTTTTTCCTGCCACTCCACTGAGACCTGAGGAACTTTGCCAGGGACCAGCTGCATTAGTTGTCTTCCTTACTGGTAGTGCTGTTTCCACTGTGGCGATGCAGCCACTTGGTGCGGAGCAGAAGAACCGCTGCCTTGCACCAGCGTTGATGCCCCATCCAGCCCCAGTGCATCTGCTCCCTGTACGCGCAGGGAGCGAGGCGTGAGTGGAGCATGGCTGAGTTCCCACCCCCTCCTGGGGGACTGGATAAAAATAATTATTTCTGTACCAATATTTAAGAAGAGAGAGGGAAGGGATTAGCAATTATATGGTCTAAACTGTGTACAGAGATTCAGCACAAATATCAGTGAAAGAATGACTCAAAGATATGGAAGTATAGCAATATGATAAATATACAGCGTGGGCTTACCAAAGGCAGATCTTTCCCATCTAACTCGATACCTGTCTCTAGTAAGCTTGTTTGATACCTCTTTCTCTTGACAAAGGAAATTTGTATGGTTGGATTTCAAATAAACATCAAACAAGGTGCCACTTGAGAATTGGTTCAGTTACAGAGATTAGTACAAGAACTCTGAGGTGATAACGCATTAGTTAAAGGGATAATAACAAAAGGTTATTTTAAAAAAGAAGCGGTGAGCCAAAAGTAGAGGTGATATTCCACAAAGAGTGATCTTAGTACTGATTTTATTTATTGTTTCCAGTAAATGGCAGGAATAGGCCTTTAGAGTTTGTTGGTAACATGAGCTATAGGGGTATTGTAAAATTCAAAACAGATTATCAAATGGTAAAAGCTGGATGGCTTTTACAGTAGGAATGACAGTAATGAGATGAGATCTGATAAGAACTGCAAGATCATGCAAAAAGTGATTAATACTGTTTTCACTCTGAAGTCAAAGGCTTATGCATTGGAAATAAGTGTAAAATGATATGATTGTTTTATCTGATCACCGGACTGAAAGCTTCATATGATCTCTAGGTATGACAAAATGGGTAATGGCAGTTTTAGGATGAACCGACCAGAGTACTTGCAGCAAAGGCATGTGGAAGTATTGTTACCATTGAGGTTTGTCTGATTGAGACATCTGTCCATGTAGAATAGTGTCTACAGTTCTGGGTGAAACAGAAGATGTGAACAGAGATCTTCTCCTAAGAGAAAAGGTTACAGTCATCTGACTGAAAATGAAGATGACCTGTTTTGTTTTCACTCTTGGCAGATGGTTAAGTTGAAAAAAAGTGACCATGAAGAAAGAAACTGAAAATGGAAGAAATATTTCTAAATCTTTAGAGGAGTGAGGTTTTGGAACAGCCTAGCTGTAGAAGCAGTGGAAACAAAACATAAATTTCAGAAGTGGATTGTGCAATGCATGTGGCTGACCTTGACCCAAGAAGATCCTTGACGGTTTGCTGCAGTCATTGCAGTATGCCCCATAGCAATTGCAATGAAAATGGAGTGCCTACTAAGTACAATTTCGAGCATGTCCATGCAGGTGACCTAAAGCTGCAGTCCGTAGTTTCTGCAGCAATTTCCTTAAAATATGGTTCTGCCATTTGGGGCTTGAGGAAGAAAAGTGTTGGTGTCTTAGAAAACAAGTAAGTCTAAAAACATTCATGGAAAGTAGTTCAGGAAAATAAGTTATGTGCTGTTGAGCCAGTGGAATTATCCTCCTGAAGTCACAGAAAAGAAAGTAAATGAGGATTGACAGTGAGGGGCGATACTTAATATGATACCAATATTCAGAATGGAAAAAAAAGATGCTCACCGGTGAGCTTAACTTAGTAAAATTATGCAAGCTGTTTATGAGACAAATTTATAGGCACTGGGTATAACGGAAATTAAAACCAGTGAAGAGAGAATGAATCTGATGATACTAGATTTGTAGGTTTTGCAGCCATGAATGGGTAAAGAAACAATATGAAGTGACCCAGAGGTAGAAAAAATATGGGCGAGGTGGAAAATTAAGTTTTCTTAAGAAAACGTGAGTGGATAGCCATATAGAAAAGTAGTCTGAAATACAGATATCAGAAGTACTCAGTGTTTGGGAGACTCTTGAAATGGCATAATGTCAAAACGTTTTGCTGCTAACATTTGCGGTGCTGTGTTGTTGACAAAGTAAAGTCAAATTATAACTCAGCTTTAGATGCATCCAGACACGCACTAAACACAATTTACTCAGAAAGCACTGCTGAAACCTGCCTTCCTACTTTTGTTCATTTCTGAGTAACAGAAGTTCTGCTCAGTGAAGAAGAGACAGTTATTACCGCAATGTGTTTGATAAATGGAAGGGAAATATTTATTTAGATATGGACAGTTGGAACAAAGACAGCCTGTCAGGTACTGACAGACACTGACAGCTTATCAGCATTTGAAAATAGGGTGCTTGAATAAGGTTGGGAATATGTGGATTTCCAATAAAAAAGGAGAGTATTAAGGAAAACTTGAATTGAATGTAAGAGTTCAGTATTTGTTTTTGTAAATAGTTAATTTAACGAAGGTGTTGGGACAGTAGGAAGAATGCTGTAGTAAAGCCTGCAACATACTTTCACTTGTGGCCTTCTTTTTCATTCATTTATAAGTTCAAAAAACTTTTCTTTGTGTACTGAAATATTCCAGGCTTGGACTCTGCTAGTGGTTTGACTGAAATCAGTTCAACCATTTATGAGTTAGAGGAGTCAGAAAATTTGTGTTCCTATTGCAGAGTCAGTCGTACATCCTCTTTGATCAAGATTTTAGTTTGTCGGGTTTTTTTCCTTTCAAAAGGAACTCTGACTCATAGTATGTTAACATAGCCCATCGAGGACCAAAATTGGAAGACAGAAAGTCTGTTAAGGTCATTCAGAAAATCACTTCAGAGCACGTTTGGTTGGCCCCTGCTGGGAAGTCTACCTCTATTTAAGAACAACTTGCCCAACCAGGCCTCTGAACAATTGCAATACGTGAAATTTTTTTACCTATACTTTCTGACCAGAGCTGGCACTAGAGCCATATTACAACATCTGCTTATTGCAGTGTTCCAAAACGTCATCTATGATTTTATCATCAGCAACAGAATAAGATGGCCATGCTTAAAAAGAGAGGGAGGTGAAAAGATCCTGCGGCAAAGAAGATAAATTTTATTATTTCATTGTACAATACATATATTTGCTAAGAATGTCTTTAATTTTTATTCTGTGTTTTCATTCTATGTCATTGTATGTTTTCTTAAAAGGATAATGAAATCCCAGTGTAAATAAGAGTGCTTCTCCCATTAAGAAGTTACTTGGTTAAAGTGTTTCACCAGAAAAAGTATGAAAAGGCTTGATGTTGCCATTAGAACAGTTCTCAAAACCTGTCCTTCGCTTCTGTCTTTTCTTTGGGTACCACATCTCCACCCCATAACCTGAGCGATTTGTAGTTACTTTGTAATAAGGATGTCTGCACTTCACTTTTATAGCATGGAAGGAATATACGGATATAGCAGGCAAGATGAAGACCAGGCTAGAACTGACCCTAGCAACTTAATTCATCTGTGTTATTATGGCATTGGGTCCTTGCCTATGGGTTGTTGAGCTGCTTCTTGGGAAAAGATGATGTTCCAAAGAGGCCGCGAGCCTCATGAGTTGTCCTCGCAGGTTGGGTATGGCCTGCAAACAGTGCAAACACGCTGGGTCATCAGTCCCCACTGAGATGTAAGTTTGTTGCAGTCAGAAGGAATCGATTTGTTTGGCCATTCTGTAGCATCATTTCCACATTATTTCTTAGACCTTCAGATGCTGTTATGTATGGCATCCATAATGCCCTACTGATGGCATTACTGTCTCTCATTTTGGGACCCCATTCCTGCCTAGCTTATGTTTAGTTCTTGGAGAAATTTCTGTGGAGCTGATTTGTCAAGCAGATGAGCAGGAAACTGGTCCGTGGGTGTTAGGTCTGAGTACGCTGAATAGCTGCCGATAGGAGAAATGATTGCTGTGGTCTGAGCCCCGGTGGCTGGCCAGAGCCTGGCTGATCCCCCGAGGTCTGAAAGCAAGTAGAAAACTGGAGAGCAGCAAATCACACGTGCCCAAGGGCGCGGGCGTGAGAACACAGCAGCATTTCTCTGGAGAGGTTTGCAATGTTTCCTTCCCATACCTAGGAAGCACTTTCCAAAGGGGCAGCACCAAGCTTTTCTGTGGAAGCGTTTTGCAGTGCAGCGTCTATTAAATTTGCATGTCAGCTTTTAAGTTATTTTGACAAAAGTTTTATTATGCTGTAAAAATAGGCCTGTACATAATGGTCCAAAACTTGTTGCCAGTTATGTGAGTTATTATTTTTTCCCTTGACTTCAATCAGCAAATGAAAGCAAAACGTACTCTTTAATCTTGAAAAAGAAGTAGTGTTAATAGCAAGAATTATTTTGTTCAGTAAGGATGATACAGCCAGACTTTAAATTTTATCAGTTATTCTCTAGAACATGTTCTATGTGACATTAGTTTGAAAGAAATTGTATCACTGCCAGCACTTTGAGGGACCAACGGGAAGCAGCTCCTGCAACAAGGCTTTTGTATATTCATCAGCTGCTGTATATTACATACTCCAAATTGCATGAAAAAATGGGGATCTCTGATAACACACATTTTGAAGAGGGATTTACATTTAATAAATGTTTACAAGTATTTTCATAAACTCAGCTTATGACAGTGTTGGCTTCATGTGATTGATTACTCAAATGTTGCCTTTCCTCAAATATAGGTTGTGCAGTTGTCTCTAGGAGTTATTTATATTTCCTAGTATTTATGATCTGCAAGGCAGCTTAGTTATTAACATTAGTTATAGCTATTTGTGTAGATATTTATCTGAACCACAAGTTTTTGACACATTTCTTTTTCTTTAACAAGCAAAGCATATCTACAGCTATAAAAATGTTCTCTGATACAGAAAAATATATGTATGATACAGCTATTACCTAGAAATACTCTAGTGAAGATGTATTTTTGATTTCCAGTAGAGAAAAGTACAGGTATGCAAACAAAATGGCAATGTAGTAATATTAAAGAATTTTTTTTTTTTTTTTCATCTGAATAGAGAATTTTTTTATTACAGGTAGCCTTCACCCTTCTCCATACCTCACTGTCTTCTTTGGGGTGGCAGAGTATTGGCATGCATTTTACTGAAAATAAGTTAGTCTTATGTAGTATTTTAAATTTATTATTGAGCTTACCCATTGTGAATTAAGACACTTAGATGCACGATAGGGGTATGCATGATATGATCATTCAGATTTTAAAAATATAATAATGATACTGTGAGATTCTAACTAAAAGTCAAGTCTCACCTGAATGTGACACAAGGGCAATATACAGTGATCAGGGTGTGGTGCACAGCAATTGGACCTAGTGACCAAGATTAATGAAACTCACATGGGTTTTAATTAGTGCAGCTGCAGTCATCAATTATCTAGAGAACACAAATATTGTTATATTTTGGGAAATTCTTGATTTATTTTATTCCATTGGCCAGTAGATTTAGATGAATGAGTTCTCATCATAAACATTCTGAGAAAAACTGCCTGAGGGCATGGTTTATTATTTAGGACACAATCAGTAAGTGTGAGCGCTACCGAAGAAAACATTGTAAACTGGTCTCAGTATTAATTTGGAAAATTTGCTGAAATGTGTGGCCTTGTATGGGTCGTCAAAAACATTAGAGCATCTCAAACAAAATACAGAACAATCTGTCAGGCAGGGAATGTGCAAGTATTATTGTCCGGCAGCTGATCCATAACAGAATGTCAGTGCATGTACACTTAAAGCAAGTATCAACAACATTTAATTTGACACATAATGTGGTCTTCTTTTATTATCCTTTAAGTGCATGTCTTAGAACACTGAAGACTGGACAAGTAAGTAGGGGGAAAAGAGCTGAAACATGACAACCCTTCGCAAGTCTGAAAAAAATCACAGTCTAGAGCTTTTCAGAGGTATATGCATTTTCAAGGCAACTATTTAAAATAGATGCAAGGAAAAAGAACAGGAGGAAGAAGGAAACTAGATTAAAAATTCCTTACTATAATTTCATTTGAAAATGTCTCTCTTAATGTGGTCTGAAACCTGTGTACAAACATTAAAAATAAATTAAGTGCTAACTACTAAGAAAAACATCTGCATCTGTCATTTAAATCAAGAAAAGGACACAACTATAGACATAAGGATTTTTCAAAAAGTTAAATGATAGTTTGCCTGCATGTACCTTTTTCTCTGAATGTTTTACTATAATTTGCATTGGTCTATTCTAATCCATGGAAAACAAGTTAGGTACACAATGCTGCTCAAATCCTTGCTCTTTTGTTTTTCACCCAACCAAACTGCTAAACAAGGTAGTACTTAAATATGAACAAGAACTAAAAAGAACGTTAAAATTCGTTTACTCAGAACAGAAGAATAGTTCAAATGGTTGCACTTCAGTGACCTAATTCAAAGCCTTTTATTTTCTGCTTTTGTCCTTCCCCCCCCCCTCCTCCTATTTCCTCCTATTGAAATGATTAGTTAAATTTCAGGTCAACATAATTCTAGAGAAGATTATTACTTTTGTTGGGGCATAGCCCCGTTGTCCGTAGAAAGAGAAACATGTTTACATACTGCCAGCATACAGGAGTGCAGACTGTCTTGTTACCCAGCCTGCACAGTAGGGCACATGTGTCTGATGTCCTTATTTCTCACTGGTAGCTGTCACGCTGACAATTGGAAAATGCTGTAATTTCCTTAGTTTGCATTATTTTTATATCCCCTATTGTTTTTACACATGACCTTTACCTCTCCGTTCTCCAATTAGCAGAGTGAAAGCCATTGTTCATTGAGCGGAGGTATTCGTGCCCAAGGGAGCAAAATTTATTTTCTATATATGCTGTTGTGGGTGGTGAGGATTCTTTATTACTAAAGAAATAAACCTTCATCTTAACCTTTGTTTGATTAAACTAACCCCAGACATCACTGAATTTGGGCAGGAACTTCCATCAGTTTGTGAATAATTGTCGTACGAGCTTTAACTAGCAATCAGTGAACATTTATATAAATGGCTATGAACTGTGTGGGCCCATTATAAAACACATGATGGTTAACTAATTTAACTAAAGATTTCTCCTAGGTTTTTTGGTTTTATTTGAGTCTGCATTTCTTAGCTAATACAGAGACTGGGCAATCATTATAATTGCATCAATTGTATTAGCTAAAGCAGTTAAGAAATTATACAAAATGCAGTAATATCAGAAAATAGTTCAGACAGTATCAGAAGTGTAAATCAACACATGGCATTGCAGTCATCAAGGAATAATGAATCTGGCTAACTTGAGGTTATAATATGTTACAAAGGCAGATCTTTTATTTTTGAGGTCAAAGTAGGTGATTTCAATGTTGATACAAACTATCGTTCCTTACCCTGCTCTTCTTTTCCTTGCTATCAGTGATGTATACCAGCAATATCATGGGACTGATCGTATAAATTTAACCAAATGCTTGTACAATGAGTTTGAAAAAAATATTTAGTTGCTCAATTTTCAAATCCAGGTAGTTCAGCAGTTCAAAATCACTTTGCTAAGATGTAACTTACTACTAGAGCATTGCATCTTGTAGATACCTAACTCTATCACATACAAATTCAAAACCTAATATGAAAATCATAATTTTGAAGATATCTAATTTGTCTAGTGTTTGGCCAGCCATAAGTCTTTATGCCATTGTAATCAGATCTTCTAATAGTTACAATGTTACTACCAATTCAAACCTTTGCTTTGTTTTTGTTCAAGATTGTGTGCATTCTTTTGATCATGAATGGGATTTTTCATACTGAGCTTTTGAAAACATTGAGTGCTTTTTTGGGGCTTTGTTGCTAATAAAGTAATTATTTGTTAATAACAAAATTCAGTTCTTATTTGTTAATAAGAGGTTCCAGTCTCCTGGTACTAGTTTAGTAAAGTAGGAATACTGGTTTAATCAGTGTAATGAACTCTTCTTGCATTAGTGTTTCAATTACCTAGTGATTTCATCTGGCTTGTAGATACCTGTGGCTAAACTTCCTAGTAGCACTTCCAAGCAGGTGAGAATTTCAGGAAGTTTTAGCTGAGGTCTGTGGTCCCTGGAAAACATTCAGTTTGGCTTACCGACTTGTCCCTGGGGTCAGGAGTACGTGTGCAGGGAACATTTCCCTGCTCATTTGTGAGAGCTGACATGAGGATAGGTTCTCCAGCTCAGCTTCGCGGTTGCAATAACCAATTTCTTGAAATAAAGAGTTTGTTCGCATGATTCACTCATAGTGTTATGACAGCTGTATTCCTAATCTCTTTTTGGATTTTGTATCAGTCTCCCTAGATAGATTTTAAAAGACAGCATTAATAGGGTGGTTGTCAGTGACAAGACTGAAGCTGTTATCAGGCAGAGTGCTAGCCAGGTGACAACACTTCTGCTCAGGCTTTCTCTCCTGGATGTTTGTTTCAGGAACAACACGTTGAACAAAGCCTGGTAGTTTTATCACTTGTTCTGCTGGGTTTTGCTCTGTGATCTGAGCAAAAATGGGGTGGAGCACATAGAATGTGCCCATAACTCTGGGCATTGTCCTTTTGTTGCTTAACTTTTGTCTTTGATCAATGTTTGGATAGCACGTACCAAGCCCCCTCTGGCTATGTTTGCTGCAGATCCACTGGAGCTACTGACTTTCTAGTTTCACATGGTTTTAGTGGCTACTTTCTGTGGTGGTTTTCTCTGCTGTCCTTTGACCGGGTTTGTGAAATTCTGTGCCTGCTTCAACTGTCCACACTTCTAGCTGGTTACAGAAATGGCCTTAACTTCAGATAGACTTGAACACAATCCTTTTTCACTTGTTCCCCAAAAATATGATGTATGAATTATTTTTTTTTGTCAGATATCTTTAACAACTATTAGTGATCATGCGAACCAACGGTATCATGTCCATACCAATATTTTTTCAAACTGGAGTCATAAAATTGTGGGAATTGCTACATATATGAAAGTAGTTTGTACATCTGTTAGTCATGCAACTTCAAAAGCTTCACAGACTTGTGATCTTACAGTCTTCCAATATTTTAACTGATATTTGATATTGTTCTATTTGTTCTTCTCATGGGCTTCTCAATATAATGCCTTACGTAATAAAGTCCTGTTTTGTATTCAACATATTTATTTTTGGTGATGCTGTATGAGATACTGCACGATATAGTTTTGCTTCTAAGTCAGGTTAGTTTGTAAGTAAAATATCTAATTGGTTATATTTAGAATAAATAGTATCTGGCAAAGTATTCAAACTTTGTGGTCAGCTTGGCTAAAAATGGGTCTGCTTAAGGACTTATAGAATGTTTTCAAAAGATTTTTTTTTTTTCTGATGTAGCTTCTTAACTCTTAATTAACATGTTTTCACGTTACTTTGTGTAGCAATAGTAGTATACCTTATGCTGGTATTTCAAATATTATAGCTTGATGTAACATCATTATGAATCCGTACATCTAAAATGCATGGAAGATAAAAAGTTGTTACAGTGCAACTTCATGGGTTGATTCTAGTTAGCTAGCTATTTTAATTACTTACTCTGTATCTGTGGTTTGGGAAAGAGAATTCTTACATTTTCTGAAGTTTTAGGTCTAAATTGTGGCCAGTATTTGGCCAATATGAAGATACGTGGTTTTTCCTATCTTCATTTTTTGGGGAAGTCACAGATAATTCTCTCACCATTCTGAACCCCTGTCAATATTATACTTTCACACATAGAACCTATACCTGAGGAGGAAATAAACCCAAACAAATAGAATACAAAACACAAACCTACAATTCAGCATCAATACTGTGTGCGTAGTGTGACAGGACCTTGTAAGCCTTCTCCGCCAGGATAACCCCTTGTCTCTAATGGCATACTTGCCGCCTGCAAGAGCCTCCTGCCTCTAGTTTAGTTTTGGTTACCTGAGGGTTCATGACCTACGTGTTTTGGATTACACCCAGGACAATACAAAATTTATAAGTAGAAAAAACAAAATATATCCTCTCCTTGGAATAGTTTAAGTAGCTTATTCTTGCCATTCTGGCAGAAAGGAGCAATTTTTCTGGGTGCCTATTTGCTGATTTTCTTTTTGTAACCTGTCTATATACAAAGAAGTGCTTGAGAAAAAAGCTAATGCAAAGAGTATTTGCATGTGGAAATATGTTCTACGGAGTTGTTCAGCTCTTTGCAAAATATAGTGTGTCTTCTTCAGTGTTGCGCTGCCTTTTTTTTTTCTAAAGTTATATTTTGTGTTTGTGAAACATAACTGTCATGGTAGGTCACTTATTGAAAAGTTGAAAAGGGATAATGTGGTGATGGTTTTTGAATATCAAGACAAGGACTTTAACTTTATTAGTAAAAGAATGGAAACCACTGTACAGTTACTATGTCTTATGCAGCTTAGCGCCTGGGCTTATGTATAGTGTACAGTTGAAAACTTATTCTGGTCTTGGCATTTTTATTTTCTTATCTGAGCTGCGATTCCACAGAAAGAAATCTTTGTTGAAGTTTCTCAAAGTGGTACAATAAAACCTTTATTTAAACTGCAGCCATGTTAGCTTTAGAAGTCAACATTAGAGATATTATAAGTTATGTAGGGCCTGATGTAGTCAATACTTTGGAGGAAGAATTCCTAGAAAAATGAAAGCATCTTTTATAAATAACAGTGCTGTTGTAGGTTAGCTTATTCTTTAACTTACCTAACACAATCAGTATGCTGGCTTTGTCTTCAAACAGTTGGGCATCTTGATTTCAGGTCAGATGCTAGGTGCAACAGTGCTCTCTGATGCAGTTAAGTGACAGAAATATAAGGACTGTTTCTTGTAAGCTTTGCTTCCTGAATCCGATAGGGCAAAATATGAAACTGCCATCTCTTTGCAGAAGAATTGGATGGATGGAGGTTGTTAGAAGCACAGCATATCAGGTGCTCTAATCTTTGAAACAGCCTTTATGATGAAGCTGGTATTGATGCTGCAACACACAAATTTGTCTTTATGGAGGCTACTTTTCATTATTTTGTGATTAAAAGCAGTGTTTCATGTCTCTTTTTTTTTTACTACAAGAATAGCACAAAGAGATTGAAATAGACTGGAAGATGAACACGTCTGAGTTCTTACTCTGTATCCAGCTGTGGTCCTTGGAAATTTCAGTTCACTGTGGTAGAAGCAAGTATAAAGACATTAGTGCGCACGCAGTTGTAAAGTGAGTTATTCTAAAACACATACCTTATTTCATGATAAAGGTCATTCAGTCATTTCTCCCACAGCCCCTGCTCTTAGTTGGCAAGGACATTTGGTTGGTACACATGTA
>NC_134173.1:12708930-12721430 GCF_964188355.1 Buteo buteo | reverse complement strand
GAGTATTAAAGACAGATGGCCCGTGCTGATTTAAACCAATTACAACATTTAATGTATACTAGTAGGAATGACTATTCATAGGCACATCAGATGTTAATATTCTACATGCTACAGATAGTTAAAACCCCACTTATTAATGTGATTTATGAGCAATTTGTTTCATTTTGCTGATTTTTTTTTTTTTTTTTGTAATCAGTTTTAGATATATATGATTGGGATACTTTTTAGCAACTAAAACTTCTTAGAAACTAGACTCTCCACAAAAAAATAACAAAAACCTTCCTATTGTGTATGTTTCCATATCACTTTACATGGCAGGTATGTTTTTGAAGTCAGAAAAAAAAAAAAAAGTACCAGATTCTGCATCACTTATGCACCTGAAAAGTAATGGTGGCAATCAACATATACATCTCAGCTGCTGGAAGAAAATAGTGGAGCACTTTTCAGTCCCACAGACTTCAAGCTTTTCTTTTCTTTTCTTTCTTTTTTTTTTGAAATTAAACTTTCAAATAATATAGCACTGAGTCTTTACTCCATAAGTTAACAAGACTAAAATAATGAGGTCATCAAGGGCTTCAGTTTCCTTCAGTTAAATCAGTTTGACCAAGTGTAACATAATTTCTGCTATATATACTTCATGTTTTAAATTCTGTTTGTATCGATGTGTCTGTTTTGTAGCACCATTATGTGTGTTTATTTTTTTCTTCTGCAACAGTCTTTTATATTTTATGTAAGACAGAATGGGTCCCTTTGAACAAGAATAGCATCTTCAAGCACAGCTCCATCTTTTCTCTCCCCTCATCCAGGCCTTCCATTTGTCTCTACCGCCCATAACCTTAACATCTTTCCCTGACCATGAACTCTCCTTCTCCCACTTCTCAACCGTCTGTAAATCTGCCCTATTGCCATTTCTTCAGCACTGTCTAGATCTGTCTTTGCCTCTCCGACTTCCCTGATAAAATTTGGATTACTGCCTTCATATCCACACATCTTAACCGCGGCAGCTCTCTCCCCTGTTCCCCGGCTGGCTTCGGCGCTCCCGATGTCAACCTGCACCTGACACGAGCCAGGGGCATGTCGGCCTTCCCCCGGGAGGGCTCCCCAAACCGCTTTGCCTTCTGGTTCACAATGCGTTCCTTCCTCTGCTTCAATCCCCTCCATGTTTCCGTGTACCTCGGGGATCCTGGTTCCCTTATCCTCCCCGGATGCCCTTCGTTCATGTGGCCGCCATCTCCTCCTGCCCCTCTGCGGCGCCTGCCTACGGCCTTGAAGCAGCCTCCTGTGTATCTCCAGCTCTCTCGCATCCTTGTCTGCTGTTTGTCTCGTTTCCAGTCCTCTGCCTAGATCGAGGAATTAGTATTTTAAGAATGCTACTGTGAGGGGGGAAAACGTTTTGTGCGGGGGAATCGCAATCCTAGATCTCATGACTCCCAACAGTAGGAAAGCGCTAGGCTTTGTGCCGTTTCTGACCTTTGCAAATCCGGTGGACTTCCATGTAGGATCAAAGTGCTCTCCTGCCCTTCCCCCAAACTTGCGTGTAGCACAATTTTCCATCTTGTGTCAATTCTAATGTTTTAGAACAGCAACTGACTCAGTAATGCTGTGACTAATAATACCACGCTCTTTAAGTGCAAACTGCTAGGCAGTAGCACCAAATAATAGACACTTCTCCACTGTTCTTTTTTCCCCCCTGTTTGTTTTAGAGTCCCAACAAGATGTGTTATTAATGGACCCTGAGTAGAGCAAGTTATTTGTTATGGTAACTTTTTGACCTATTTAATAAGTACTTAAAGGAGTGTAGTGCAGTTTTTATTGTACTCTGCTGTGTACAGTTATGAAGTGTGGTACATAATAAAATAAAAGCAATAATGTGGATATTTCAGAGGGATCCATCAGAGCAGACCTGCAGCAACATATTTCATCTGGTTTGTCTGGCTATGAAGCCTTGCAAGTTATAGCTGAAATAACTAGGAACAATATTGTGGTTATGACTTGCAATTGTTTACCATTGTAAACAGCAGAGTTATTATGTGTTTACCCTTTTCGGTGCTCAGAACCATTTTTTAAATAAGTTCATTAACACCTGCATACATTTAGCTGTGAAAAATGGCATGTCTTTTACATGCTCATACCTTAAAAATATTTGAGTCAACTAGCAACAGTAAAATGTATCTAATTTAAAGCAGAGTTTTATTGAGGTATGATTTGGAAAAGCAGAATTATTAAAATAGACTAACACTTGCACAGCTAATACAAAAAAAATACAGAAGGTTATGAAGATCCTTTATATGACAGTTTTCAAGTTTAATTTGGGAGGGCAACTGCAGACTTGGACAACAGAGCTGCTGTGTGAATCCCTGAGACCCACTCATGAAGAAGGTGCCTTTTTATGGGGGAGAGGGAGGGGGGAGTAGTTAGCTGTTACCTGTGGTTGGGTGGGTTTTGTTCTTTATTTTAATTTTTTTTTCTGTTTTTCTTTGTTTTCTTTTGTCTTTTTTTTTTTAAGAGGTTTTTTCTTTTTCCCCAGATGTGGTCATTCTGTTCCTTGAAAATAGCAGTCACTTAAAATCTTTTATCTAAATGCTCAAAGAAGTCGTTGAGAGTTTTCACTGCAATGCGGGATGTAAGTTTTTGGTCACTGCTGGTAAATTTTTACTGAAGAATTTTTCATTTTCTTAATATTCTTGTGGCTACAAGTTTTGTAACATCCTGAGTTTAACAGAAAAACCAACTGATTGGACCTCCAGGAAGTGCCCTGATGATAATCAGCCTCGTGTGCAAGACAGAAAGGCTGATAGTCAGAAATTGCTCTTTAAACTAAGACAGACTGTCAGTCTTTAGGAATGGTGGGGAATGGCCTATTTATGTAATCAGATACTAAAGCTGGGAAGAAGCTGTCAGGCACATTCTTGTTGTGTAAGCAGCAGGCAAACTGTGCTTTATCTGACAGACAGTGTGTAAATCTGTCCATGCAAAAATCCAAATGTTTAGTTTGCTTCTAGTCACTGTAATAATCTGCTTATTTTCTTTTGCTAGAGCGATGACATCATTTAGCAGAATGCACCACAGACAGGAGTCCTAGATAAGGCTCTGTTACTGTCAGTCATTCACTTCTTGATTGGCAAGGAGATAAATAGGAATTTACTAGGGGTTTGCTTCCAGCTAAAAGAGCAGACAACACCCTGGGATAAGTATACGAAGAGCAAGTGTGCTTAGCACCCTCAGCCTTACAGCTTGGAAAAATGTCTAGAAATAAGAGTCCTTAAATTCAATGTTAAAATTTGGTATTTTATTGGCAATAGCTGAGCAGTCTTCCTGAATGGAGAAGTACTCAGATTAATTGATAAAGTAAGCAGTTGCCATAGAATAGCAGAAAAACCTGTGCATATGTTTTGGGTATCTGTAGTAGTTTCACTGCCACCATCTTTAAGAATGAGATTTATTTCTTTCTGAAATTTTAAGAGACTGTGTTGTGGTTTAACCCCAGCGGGCAACTAAGCCCCATGCAGATACTCGCTCACTCCCCCGTGGTGGGATGGGGGAGAGAATCAGAAGAGTAAAAGTGAGAAAACTCATGGGCTGAGATAAAGACAGTTTAATAGGGAAAGCAAAAGTCATGCACACAAGGAAAGCAAAACAAGGAATTCCTTCCCCACTTCCCACGGGCAGGCAGGTGTTCAGCCACCTCCAGGACAGCAGGGCTCCATCACGCCTAACGGGGACTTGAGAAGACAAACGCCATCACTCTGAACGTCCCCTCTTCCTTCTTCTTCCCCCAGATTTATACACTGAGCATGATGTCGTATGGCATGGAATGTCATATACATGGTCAGTCGGGGTCAGCTGTCCCGGCTGTGTCCCCTCCCAGCTCCTTGTGCCCCCCCAGCCTCCTCGCTGGTGGGGTGGGCTGAGAAGCAGAACAGCCCTTGGCTCTGGGTGAGCACTGCTCAGCAACAGCGAACACAGCCCTGTGTTATCAGCACTGTTCTCAGCACAAATCCAAAACACAGCCCCATACCAGCTACTAGGAAGAAAATAACTCTATCCCAGCCAAAACCAGCGCAGAGCTGATAATGGTTTATCACTCATGGCACAGTCATTTGCCTGATGGTTCATCAGACTAGACCTGATATGGAAAAATATCCTACTCTTTAGATCAACTATAGTTCACTCTACAGAATTTATGTCATGGAAATCATTATTCAAGAGTGGTTTCAGAGTTATTCTGTAGCCAATAATAATCAGTCCATGATCTCAACTTACCAAATACTTTCTTGTTGCTGGCAGGGCATATTTTGGTATGGACAGACTGAAAAGAAAACTTAGAAATAAAACTGCACTATAATAGGAAAGATAGTCTAATCTTTTTTAATGGCATTTAATCTCCTAAATCTTCTGATTTCATTTAATTTTAAAGGGTAATAAAATATGATTGAAATACATCTCAAATGTAGTTTAATAAAAGTAATCTACTGTACTGAAAATCTACTGTTTTGTCAATCTGAAGATTTAGGATGAAACCATGCAAAATGGAAATACTGTATTCAGATCTTAGCCTTCAGAGTTCTTGTAATTTCTGTTGCACTTTTTTTTTTTAAGTAGGTAGTACTAATTATTTA
Source organism: Buteo buteo (assembly GCF_964188355.1). Classification (NCBI taxonomy): domain Eukaryota; kingdom Metazoa; phylum Chordata; class Aves; order Accipitriformes; family Accipitridae; genus Buteo; species Buteo buteo. The sequence goes on along the minus strand of NC_134173.1, from coordinate 12,716,811 downwards.
AAAATAATAATGAAACTTCTTTAGAATTCATTGGAAGGATCTTAAGAAAATTAATCTCCAGGTCGTAAGAAGGTAAGACATAGCAGAAACATGACCGATAAGGGGAACATACCTGGCAGAAGAATACATTTCTGTGCATGAAGTCAATTGTTCATGTTCCTATTGTTTCCAAAATTATAGAGACCATAAATGAACAGCTGTTAAAAGCATAATGATTTGTGCAACAATGCTCTGATCCTCTTATGTTTATATTTAGAAGGAGAACTGACTGCATTTTGAAATAGTAAATTGGCTTAGGAATCACAACCTCGAATGATACTATCTTAATTAAAAATACATGCATATCTTGGTAATGTTATGCACCTCCTCCATTTAAAAATAGGAAGAGAAGAACAATTAAGTACTTTCCATGTGCTAATTTTTGTTTAATTTCAAAGAGTTAACCTTCTGAGAAGAAAGCTTCTGCTGGCACATTAGTGATAAACATTACATTAAAATAGTGATAAATACTATATAATACTCCCAAATAGACATTCTTCCTGTTGAATCCTGGGATGCTTTCTACAGAAATCTCAGTATATTTTTAATGAGATTGTACATCAGTTTGTATGCTGTAGTTTAGACATACCGGCTTTAATTATTTTTGAATGTGCAGTTTTTACAGTAGACAGAATATATATGATTTAAGACTCACCACAGCACTCTGAATATCACTTGGCATTCTAGCAAAATGTGTGATATTAAAAAGACCATGAATTTTAGCTGGATTTTCATTTTCTCAGACATATAATATTCCTCTTTGCTCTCAATTCTTCTATTCCACATGTGCAACATTTTGCATGTTATATTAAAACAATTATATCAGTCCTATCATCTCTTGCTGTACTGTGGTTCCACTATTATCACAAATAATACTAAGTCAACCTAATTCAACATTTTCTGCCAAATGAGTGCTATGGTATGTTGCCTAGATCACAAGGAAATCAAAAGAAAATCTTACAAAACCAAGTTTGATAGGTTGACCAATGCTTAAACTGGAAATTTTGTATAAGTACTGTAACATTTTTTAAGGTCAATATCAGTCTTCTCCTTGCTGTAACATAAGCAAAATTATAAGGCATATATTTTACTTGAGTTTAAACATCTTTCAGTAATGTTGGCAAACTGTTGGGACTATTATGCCAGTGGACAAAACCATGAAAATGAAAGTGACTGAAACAGCTCATGTAAAATGAAAATGAACAGTTATTTTGATTATACCAGCTGAGATACAATAAACAAACAGATGAAAAGTAAATGAGAATTTGGAAACTCAGGTTTTAATAAACTAATAATTTGTTAACAATATAAGCTGGATGTACTTTATGTTAGTCCTTTTGACGAGACTCATTTTGTTGTAGCTGTAGCATCATCGTAGAGCCTGATCTAATACTTATAGAACTCAGTATAATCTCATTGACTTCAATACAAGTTGAATTGGACTAATAATGAAAAATCGCATTATAATAATATTAGGTTTAGAAAAAAATAGTGCTTATAGCTGATTTGAGTCAAACTGAGTTTGTCTGATATTTTACTGATGTCAGTAAAATCATACTGTAAGTTGGTATTGCTCTGCTGTGACAACTGTGGAATCTTATTCTGAGAACCTATTAAAATCACAAACCCGCAGTCATTCTTTTATAAGACTGTACAGATATTTGTCTAAATACAATACCAAAATAAGTAACTTTATAAAAAACAATTTGTAGTAAGTTATCAAATGCAGAGATGAAATAAAAGGCATATTACCATTTTTTTTCTTGCTTTAAATTTTTGTCTAGTCTATGATATGTTATTTTCAGCATATAGTCTTATTTTTCCTTTAGGGGATTTTCTGGTTTTCTTTTTGAATTTTGTTATAAATGACAGGTTTATTTTATTCAGTATGATTTCATGTGAAAGTAAATTAAAAACAGCAAAGATTAAAAAAAAACCCAAACCCAGTAATTGAATAAAAACTGATTTTAAAAAAAATATCCAAGATTTAATCTTTTTTTCCTGTAAAATACATATTTGACTGAGCAGTTTAATTTAAAAGCAAAAAAAAACCCCAAGCCCCCCACAAAACATACAGGGATTCTGCACCCCTCTATTTAAGATATCTTCTCTTCTAGCACTAAGGAAATTTTCTCTCATTTCTCCTAAATTTAAAGAAATACACAAACTATGCATCCATAGTAAAATATTTTTTATTAGTTGTGATAGCAGTGGAACAATCTATTTTTTTAGAAAATACCTTTAAAGTGCAGTTGTCAGAATCAAAGTCTTTATTTGTCTATTTATCAGCATTGCAGCACAGGGTTATACTGTAAATGACTCTCTGTTAGCATTAGACCATGCTGGGGAGGTTTCCAAACAAATGGGGAAATCTGGGCTTCTCATAGGCAGGTGAACTTTTCGGGTTGGTAGCTGAACTCAGGTTCAATTAACCACCAGATACAAACTATCGCTGGTGTGTGGATTTGAGCAAGTCTGATATTTTAAGAAGCCTGAAGCATGATAGCATATGTTAAATGTAATTAAGAAGTAGCTGAACTACAAATACATATACTTCCCAATATGCATTTGGTTAAAACTAAGAGGAACCTTCTTTTTGGGCAAGCGTAACAGTTGTTAAAGCCTTACTCTTAGTCACATTCTCCGCAGCCACATGTCCGTTGGGCTTCTGTAGTTCTCCAGGCTCTGTTAATCTATCTGCAAAGGCTTAGCACTTCCCAGGGTCCTCTCAAAAGACCTGGAGTTGCAGGGGGTCAGCCAAACGTGGCTGGATTTGGAGGGGGTTTTGGTACCCACAGCCCGCAGTGGCCTTAGCCACCGCACTCCTTCGTTTCCCGTAATACCTGATGAAACCCTGGCTTGAACAAGCAAAATAATCTTTGCCCAGTATGTGCTGAAATCTTTCAATTTTCCCACCCTTCTGTCCTATTGAGACATATCTGTCTGATGCTGGATGAACTCTGCGGTTCATGGAAGCAAGCCTTGATTCTCACCCTTTTCCTTTGTAAAACCTAAGGTCTGCCCTGATTTTCAGCTTCATAAAAACGTTGTTCTCTCATCATCTCTGACAACATAGAAACAGCTGTCTCTCAGTATGTGAGGTCTTTATAGGAATTTTCAAAGGCTGTTTCAGCTGTAAATGTAAACTGAAAACACAAAAAACAACCCCCCCAAAATCCGTTCTCTTTCTTCTTGATGGTGTTGCTGAGTGTAACGTGCTTGACACCAGACGTTTTTAGAAATGTGTGGCATGGTGTAGTTTCTCTGATACCATACCACTTTGCTGTTTTACAAGCTACAGCATGTCACAGATTAAAGCTTTGTTGGATGCAACAAAGCTGGCAATAAATAAACCTCTCTGATGTCACTGTGACCTAAATTAAACTCATTGTGTTTCCTTTGTCTTGTTAGCAGAAGAGTAGTTTTCATCACTTTTGAAAGACCTCTAGAGTTTTAAAAAATATATCTTTAATAAAGATTTTAATGAAGTTGGAAATTAATTGTGGGTCAGAGTAAGTGTCAGTATCTGTTGGTTTCTAGCCATTATATGCTGGGGTTTTTTTGGATAGAAGAATAGAATGCAAAGGATAGAAAAATTTAACGTGGTAGAAAAATAAGAAAGATGAGAACTGCCAAAGTAGCTGATTGCAAATGTGCAAAGAAATGTGGATCTTCTCCAGCACTTGATGAATACACAGAGATGACTTTTATTTGTGTTTTAAAATTATATACACTTGAACATAGGGGTAGTCAGAAGCCTGAAAGAAGATTATTTTGTCTTCTCAGTTCTGGTAGAATTTTAGGGTTTTTTCTGCAAATACTTTATTTGATTAGACTACAAACTAGTTTGACTCTTAGACCTAGTTAGATGTCCATCCTGAAGAGGAAACTTTTCATGGGAAACCTCTGCTCAAGGCTTAAACTATTAACTTCATATACAGCAAAGGTTGCTCTTAACAGTCTGCTCCTGCAAATATGCATTAGACTAACGGGTCAGCTCCTACATGAGTGGGTGTTCTGTCTGAGGGAGGACGATAAGATTTAGCTTAAAATTAATATGTACTATTGGTTTTCACGCATCTGCCAGTCTGTGAGTTGATTGTATTGGCTATCAGGATTTATTTATTCTAATGACACAAGTCACTGTCAGTATTGCTGTTCTGCTGTAAGCTACTGGTGTTATGGTGGAGAGCCGCCAGATTTCCAAAGTAAATTAAAAAAAATATATATAATAATTGACAGCAAATATCAAAAACATTGTTAAAACATAGAAACGCTTTCTATTTGTGGAACCAGAAACAACCACTGGTATCAAGGTGCCAATAGTTTTGAGTTCAAATGTTTATCTTGATTTCCCTTCTATTTTCAAAAGATATTGAAGGAAATTTCTTGAAGACAGGTAGTGGTTCAATTAAAATTGAAACAAAAAGACATTTCTAAAGACAAGTTTTGTTTTAAGTGTATCCATCTTTGGAGATGTACTGAGGACAGAAATGACATCTTGATGTAACCTTTGGCACATACATGGTATGTCAAGGTAGTTGCATCTCTCTTTCCTTAAAAATGTGCAGACATTTGATAGCAGAACGTATGTTTACAATTGTGAAGCTCCTATTGTTTTGAATCTGATCTTCTAAACTCCAGTATAGTGTATATTACTCTTAAAAATTAAAGACCTGTATTTACAAACATGTAGATGAGTCCCATTTAGTATAATTTATAGACTGAATTACAGTTCTATTTTTTCTCTCTGTTCTGCCTCTGCCTGAATGCCACAAGCTACTTGTGCTTATGTAAAATACTCCTGTAAAGCATTTGGTCAAGTGATTTATTTTCTTCTACAGAATTCAGAATCTTCCATAATTTTTTTTCCCCCAGAATCTAATATAAATCTATGAGATTTTCCAGGATATGGATAAATTTATCTAGAATAGCCTTAGGGCAGACCAAGCTTTTCTTAGGTAAAAACTTTAAGTCACGTGCACCATAGTCACAACTGAGAAATTTATGATGGAGAGCAACTGATAAAGGTAATGGAACTGCTAAAAAAAATTGCCCATTTTATAGCACTCTTCCATTAGATTGTGTTAATCCAGCGTTTCTGTTCCAGTGCTATGTTCTAGAATCCTCTAGGTAAAGAAAAAAAGTGTTCAAGTGAAACTGTAAGTTTTATTGGTATAAAAGCCTTTGAATCACTACTATTATATACAGATGTTCAGTTTTTTCTACATTATATATTTGTCCTAGTAAAAACTCATAGAGTAGTGTTAATGAAACATACCTTTATGTGCATTAAACAGTAGGCTGTGACACTATTTTAAGTGATTCTATGTTATAAAAAGCTCTGCAGCAAGATTAATGTTACAAAATTGACAGAATATTATAACACTGTGGAAGATGATAAATTTAAAACTTTCCATTATGCCTTAATGAATACAGTGGGAATCATGAAGCTGCGTCTGGTGGTTGCATCATGTCTTTCAGCTGGCTCGTAAGCTGTTTTCTTCCCATAAAGTAACCTTCAGTCCTTCTTTGTTTATACTCGATTATGTTTTAAAATGGTTTTAATTTGGAAGATACAAATTTAAAGTGTGCTTCTATTCTGAAAAGCAATGACGTAAAAATAGTAGCTGCCACCTCAACAGAATAACTGACTAATTTCAGAGGCACGAATGCTTGGGAAAGCAACAAGACTAAATTTTGACTACATTTCACCTCAACATGTGTTGCAGAGTCAGAAGAGAGACTGAAGAATAAGAATTATGCTCTTCTAGCTTGTATATTGCCAGTGGAATTGTTAACTGACCCATAGCTACAGGCCTATGTTTTCCTCTGCTGTACTGCTGCATTGAAGGCAATGGGCCAATTCTGTCACTTCTGTGAGACAAGGCATTCAGCCCAGTGTGTTAGGACAGGTAAATCTGAAATTGGAGATATTTCAAAGCTGAAGCAAAGGTCAGAAATTGATGCGTGTAACCTATTATTGATGCACAAGTCAGACAGAACAATCTTAAGACTGAGAGTTGAGGTGATGGCAGTTGTGAAAACACTTTTTTTTCCTCGGACCTGAAGAAACGTGAGTGCCAATAAGCGCAGAACCCCTTGGTGCCGTTTTTGAGAGACTTCAGAATGTGATGTAGTCAAGTTTTGAGACCCATTCGAACAAGCGCCTTGAACATACCATGGTTTTTTGTTGGTTTGCTTTTTTGCACAAATGTGATACATCACCTCGCACATTGCTCACTTTTCCAAGGTGCGTTTGTTTTTAAGGCATCAGTATGCAATTCTTTCATGCCAGTATCCTTTTCTGAGGAAAACTGCATGTTTCAAACAGTCCTTTGCTAGGTGCTTACTGGCACTCAATTATTTATTTATTTGTTTGTTTAGTTTAAAATGCTTAACAACAGGTACAGTTTAGTGGTGAAATTACATTTTAAAATGTATACACATATTTTGGCAGCAGGTTGTGAGCCACCAGAATAAAGCCAGATAAATGCTGCAAACTTCACGAACTTGGAGAAATATATTCGCTTGTTGGATCTGAGGTTACCACTTAAGGTCATAATCCTTGGTAATCTGCAGAAATGGTACACAGTTCAGTGTTGCTTTTAGATAGGTTGCACAGCTTTCCATCCTACTGCCGTACCACTGTCCTTAAATATTTGCAGGACTATTGAGGGTAAGAATATTTCCTTTCTGTACTGATCATTGAGGAAGCTTGTGTTTCTGGTAGATGCTTATTAGGAAGATGTGATTGAATAAGTGTAATTATATCATTGATATCTTCTGCATAGATTTTGTATAGTAATATTTGAATTATTAAGTGTCTCTGCATAGATTTTGTGTAGTAATATTTGAATTATTAAGTGTCTGGATCCAATGCTGAAAAATTACTATGAAATTTTTAAAACCCCTTCCCTCCCTATCCCACCCTTAATTTTTAATTATTCAGGTCCTGAAAATGCAGCTTTCCATCAGATTTCAGGGCTCAAGAGCTATGTGGTTTCCAATGCAGAAACTGTGAAACTGGAAAACACCATTTGTACTCAGTTCCTGTGTAACCATACCTGGAAAATACATTGGCTCATGAAGAGGAAAGAACACATGCACTTGATATGTGCTAATTTTATGCATACAGTGTATTTTTTAATAGAATTTAATTTTCCTTACACTTTGAGATACCCTTGTTGGTTGACTATAAATTTGTCAATATAACATTATGGGTTAAGAGTAAGGATAGGAAGCTGCATTTGTGTGTAGGAGGTTTTAAGTAACAGCAAGGAAGATGGCAAAAATGGGCACTAAGAGGGAGGACTTTGAGAAAAAGATGACTGAACATAGGATCAGGAAAAGGTACGTGAAGGGAGAAAGGGCATATAATGTAGGGACAGAAGAACTGATGAGTTGTAGTATATGCTTTCAGCCAGAAATGTGAGTTTAACATGGCATATATTAGGTTTCTTTCTTTTCAAACCAAATTTTGTTGAGATCTAATGCAGTCCTCCATTGCTTCATATAAAGGATAGCTGTTGTCTTTGTATGAATTGTGGCAAAAATTTATGCGGGCCGTATTGATGGATCGTGTGAAATCGTATTTTTCAAAACTTTGGGATTAGTTTATTTTGTCATTATTGCTTGTTCTGTAGGGAAACGTGGGATTTAACAATTAAACCAGAACTCAGGCGTATAGGTTACCGTCCAAAAGGGGAAAAAAATTGATCAGAGAACTTTGTGTGAGAAGTGTTCTGAAGGGCAAAAGTCTTCTCCACCAAATGCTGCTTGTAGAGCAGGGCCATCCTGTGTGTTGAATGAACCAGGAACCTTGTGAAAAAAACCATTCCT